>NW_022595248.1:4968347-5058430 GCF_009176505.1 Sitodiplosis mosellana | reverse complement strand
CACACACACACACACACACACACACACACACACACACACACACACACGTGAAGACGATGCAATTCATGGCAAAAAATAATTGTACCCAAATGTCAACTTTTCTAATGGAAATAAGGTAAACCGCGCGTCACCTTTTTCTTGTCTCAAGAGTAAAACAGTAAAAGGTTGAAATGATTAGACCAAGAGCTGTTGAACAAAGTACTTACCTTATAAGCTTAATGTCCGATAATGGAATTGTAGATGCACATTAAGGCCAATATTCAAAATAACAATTTGTTTTATCTTCATTTGATACACATCACAATATCTGCTCACCGATAACAAGAAAAAAATTGCTTCACTTTTCGCTCAAGCTTTATGGCAGATTTTTTGTTTACTGCTAAATTCGTACAAGAATAATTCAAACATAAAAAATCTGCTCCAAACATTGTATACAACATTTTCTATTTCACATCAAAGTCTCATTTAATCCAAAGAAGTGAGGTTATGTTGTAATCATGTCAAAATGGATAAAATGCATTACAAACACATAACCTCACTTATTTGAATTGAATGAGACTTTGATGTGAAATAAAAAATGTTGTATACAATGTTTGGAGCAGATTTTTTGTGTTTGAATTATTTTTGTGCAAATTTAGCAGTATACAAAAAATCTGACATGAAGCTTGAGCGAAAAGTGAAGCAATATTTTTTCTTGTTATCGGCGAGCAGATATTGTGATGTGTATCAAATGAAGATAAAACAAATTGATATTTTGAATATTTACCTTAATGTGCATCTACAATTCCATTATCGGACATTAAGCTTATAAGGTAAGTACTTTGTTCAACGGCTCTTGGTCTAGATGAAATAGGCTAAAATGACGGGAGTTTCTATTTTTACACAATCAATTGGAAAATCAATTTCAAAAATGAAAAAAAAAGAACTTCCATTCCAATTGCGTCAAAGGTTTAGATTCTGCGAGAGTGAGCGGGTTTGAAGCCAATGGGAACCAATTCCAGGGCTGATGTGTTGTTTATAGCCACTTTAATTAGTGGCAATAAAATTGCGCACAGAGCTTTAAACGGATTAGAGATGCTATAAAAGGTCGGCATTTGACACGGCAAATACGATGCTTTGTCGATGCATTTGAGCTTAAAGTTTGATTGTACTCTCTCTTGATCAAAGCAAAAAAGCCGTTTGCCATTTCCGTTTTATTCCCTCTTTAATATTTGTTTCTCTTTTCTCAACAGCAGCAGCAGCAACGGCATTTGCGTTTGATTTTTGCATCGCATTTGATTCTCGTTTTTTTTTCATCTCGTCTGTTTCCGCGAATTTGCCTACACACTTCTCTCTCCCATTGTTCATTCATGGAGTAGTCTATATCGGCCGGATGTATGCGAATGGAGTGTCTAACCAAATTTCGATTTGAAGCCGTAAATCAGTCGAACTCAATGCGGAACTGAACACAAAGGCGCTCGTTGTGATACATTTAATTCAGGTATTTTTCAAGTGGCGTTTAAATTGAAAAATGAACGAAATGTGTTATTCTTTGCTCGCATTGTGTGCGGGCTCGTATGGCATTCCATTGCAGGCACATCAAAGCTTCAAGTTGAGACAACAATAAAGAAGATGGTGGCGGCAGCAGCGTAGATGTCGATGAGCATCCACAAACGAAATATATGCGGCATGGGAAAAGGCAAAGATAAAAGCATCTACTTTGAAATCGATTTTTGTGATAAATGAGGATTACATTCGCAGATTTTATTCTTGTTTCGATATAAATTTACCTTTGTTGTGCCATTTCCGTTGCATAGTCGTCCCGTTGTGTGTGTATGTGTATGTGTATTCTCCCTTCTGTTGAATACCGGTTCAGTTTTCTATGTGGATCATTCTACGTTCGTTTTGCGTTTTCTGCATATTTCGCGGTTTCCTTCGGTAATTTGTTATTCAATAAAATTCACGACTGTACGGAACCTTTTCATATACACACACAGCTACAAAAGATCACACTCTCTTCACAGAAGCTACAAGTATATGTTATCTTGTATACCTTTTCACTAACACGCTACTCGCTACTTTTATGTTTCTGTATTTTCTCTCTGCACACTCATAGTGTGTATATATTTTGAATCGTCGTTCTTTTGGCTAGAGCAAAAAAAAAACGAACAAAAGAAAGGGAGAAAAAAGAAGAAGAATGTATGAATGGATTTATAAGAGGTGAAATGCGTATGCAATATAATGGATTGCTCCAATAGCTCGCGTTGAAGCAGGCGGAAAAAAAATACTTCGAAATGGGAATCTGTTCGTTTGCGAATGATATGTTCTCTCTACTTGTTTTTCTTCTACTTTATTCCCATTGATTTAGTGTTCAGCACACGAGCAATGTGTATATTTTTTTCACAGTGGATTCAGCGTGCGCCCGTTTGTTTCTTCTTTTTCTTCTATTTTAATTTTATATGTTCAAATCATGAGTCTTGTGTTTCTTTGGTGTGTTCACTTCGTGTGTTTTTTTTTCTCTTCTTCCTTTCATTCCATCGTCATCCCGTTGGAGCATTGACTATTCAGTTTCGCCTTTGCAATCGGTATTCGTTTTTTAACTTATGCCAACTTAAAATCCACAAGGGTAAAATTAGCTCGGTGAATTTAGAAATGGGAAATAGAGATAGTCAGTCAACACACATACACACAGTAAAATACCTTCAAAGGAAAATCATTTTCACTCTCGTTCCTCGTTTTTTTTTCTCTCTCTCTCTCTCTGCTATTCCCTGTCAGTTGTGCTTTTATATTTAAATAGAGATTTTTAAATTCATCACTTTGTGAATAGCGCACTTGCAACATAGCGCTGATTCGATTTCGCTGCAATAAAGTAAAACGTATAGCACGACGCAAATATCCAACAGACAATACGTGAAATGGATGCTTATGTTCTAGTCATGCGAAGAGAACGGCAAACAGAATAAAAAATAATGCCGAAATTCTATGAGAGAAAAATGATCCACTTGAATTGTGAAATTTTTCGGCGAAAAAGTTTCATGTCACATTTCACCCATGATGTAACATGCATGCATGTGTGCCGTTTGCTCAAACATTTGTACGCAAACGAGCGCGCAATGGATATTCACCGTACGTGCAGACAATATTAACTGATTTACACCTAATAACAATACTATTAGACTTGAATTTAGTTTTATTACAGCATTGCCTGATTAAAATCCATTTTCAGCTCACGCGCTCTCTGTGCTGTGCAAACTGCTGAAGCAGCAATGATTTTGCTGCTGATACCATTGCTGCTGTTGGTGCTGCCGTGTAGCTAGCGGTCTTGTAAATGAGTAACAGTCATGCCAGTATGAGTTTGTGGCGTTTGCATGACGCAGCGGCAAAACTAACTGAATAATGAATGATTGCAGTCGTGCAGACAGCATTTATACGATCCCCTAAACGCATTAACGCATTCATGGAAAACGGCTTCTTCCATTGCGATATGAAGAAGAGCGACCGGAGTTTACTTTAAACCGAAGGGTTGTAACAGTGATATGATCGGCACATGAGCACCATCTCTACTGATTGCCATGTAAATGAATAGAATGTCTGTTTCTTCTTCTTCTTTTTCCCAACATCAATTGCATACGACTTATGGTAACTCTCCGTAATCATTAGAGGTGGCGCTACTTATGCGCATCAATTGACTTTTGCATTAGCTCTTATGAACTGTACGTGCCTTTTGCTTTAAACCATTCACTTTACAACAATGTCTTCACGAAGGCCACTGAGCCCGACAACGTGCGACGCTGTCCCGATATTCTCCCCCTCATCCGGTTTGACGCCGAATGCAATATGCACACAAGCACACAGCACAGTCAAAGGCTAAACGTGTCGTAGATTCGCAAACAAAACTATACTCACACTCACATGGGTTAAAACGGATTTTTTTTTCTGGAATTTCATATTGTTTCGACAATCCATCCAAAACGAATGTCACTATCAATTCGAAAAATTCATTGAATCATAATTTGCGTTGAAATTATGATTAGCAATGACTATGTGTTAGCAATGGTTTTCCACTGATATCCCAATCATTCTTGCCAATTAACTTCGATGGAAATTAACCGGCAAAATTCACTTAAAACGATGAGTAACTTGATTTCTGGTAAATTTACAGTTTACTCGTTTCATGCTTTAAAACTCATGTTCGACACAAATCAATGGAAAATTAAACTTGGCTCAATCCAAAAATCGCATCAAATACACTGTTGGCTAATATAAACATGCAAAAATAACCACATCAAACACAACCTCACGGAGCACAAATCGTTGCGGCTAAGTGCAATTTGTGGTTGACATTAATTCGAAGCGAATGTTGCTTCCCAATAAATGCCCGGTCACCAGAGGAAAGCGCAAAAACGCAAAAATTGACTTTCGTGGAAGAGGATTAGCGGTGCAGTTCTACAACGCAGATGATAGAGGTCAGTGCGGGTCTTTGAAAATGAATTGGTTTTCATATTTTATGCTGCATTAACACGTACTCGGCATCAATTTTCATTCCGAACTTTGGCTTTCTGCTTTCACTTCATTTCTGAGTACTACTGCTGTGTGTGTGTGCGTGTGTTTGGATGTGCTTCTCTAAATTATTAACAGCTAACGGGTACTCTGTTTCGGTGGCACGATTCATGATCACGTCGCACTTACCAATTCGGACTCAATCGAATAATTTTTTTTCTCGAAGCAAACAAAATATGCTGGCAGGATAAAAGCTTGTGCACGTGCAATTGTTATGCTATCAAATATCAAATGGAATTGCATTTTAGCTGAACTATAATAATCATGTGAGTGAACATATTTGTTGTGAGTGAACATCGATGGGGAGAAGATGCAGTGTGAAAATATATTTTTGAAGTTGATAAATGCGATCGCGTTCGATGAGAGAAGTGTTAATATCAAAATACATATCCGATTTGGAAGGGTCATACGTGATGATGATGACATTCATATTTGAATCTTTTGTATTGCAATTTTTATCCCTTCACAAAGTGGAGTAAAAACAGGAACACAAAATCACATTTTCATTTTAGCAATTTTTGCCATTCGTTTAAAATCAAATGAAACTTGGTTTGCAAAACAAAGGAAAAGTGCTCGTGATTTTGATGAATATATTTATATAGAAATTAATCCAGTTTGACGTTCTACATCGGATAAACCGCAATTTTACCACATGTCAAGATGACAGATTCCCCATTTCATTTTGGAATGTAAGGCACAATGTCTCATTTACATTTGGAATGCATGTGATTTCACTGTTTTGACCTTATTTATGTTGTTCTCATTTACCTCATCTCTTTATCTCTCTCCCTCGAAAGTTTCTCATCAGTCAAATATAATTTGACTATTACAAATTTGCATAGATTTCAAAGAGCAACAAAGCAACAAAGAACAAACGAAATGACACAAAATACGTTGAAGGTTTTAACTACCGAATAATTTATGCTACACTTTGGTTCTTAATTGTGTTTTCTTATTCTTTGTTCATTGGGATAAATTTATGATCGGCTTTGTTCTTAATAATTTTTTTCTCCGCAACGGATCCGAATTTGTTCAAATACTAAATGAAAGTACATTTCCGCTGGACAAAATGTAATCTGTATTCGCTTGACTGATGAGAAAGGGAGTGCGGAAAGAAGTGTTAACATCGAACTACATATTTAATTTTGAAAGGTAATACGTGATGATGATGATATTCATATTTGAATCTTTCGTATTGCATTTTGCCTTTGTTCATAGAACAAAAAAAAAAGAAATACAAAATAAAATTTTCATTTCGGCAATTGTTGCCATTCGTTAAAAGTCAAATGAAACGGCAGCACCACGAACAGAGAAAAAAGTGCTCGCAAGATTTTGATGACAAAATTATGCGCCGTCAGCAACTGACACCACGATTTTTCGCCGAGAATGAAATGTTTCACTGTTCTCTCAATATGAAACAAGGAACCGGGCGAACGAAGCGCAAATGTGAATAAAAAAAACGAGGTTAAGCATTTCTTGTGCTCAGCCAAACAAAAGAAATGGATTTGAAGCAAAGAGAATGGAAGAAATAACCTAGCGCAACAATGAAAAGTTTTGGAATTGACGACGAATGAGGAAGTGGATGGGGATTGTCGTCATTTCGACTTAAAGTTGAATATTGAATAAAAACCCATTTTTGTGCCATTGTATTAGGCGGGAGGCAGAGAGAGAGAGAGAGCCCACATATCTACCAAATAGCTGCCATCATTTTCAATGCGTATCGATTTCAGCAAATGGATTTCTCAAAGCGAAATGAAATGACAACAGATAGACATCGCTCTGATGCGAATATAATAATTTTTGATGGCATTTAAAACGAAGCAAAAGATAAACAATGTTTATTAAAACACGAATCCAGGCAGACGAAACAAAAACTTTTCCGACATTTCGAATTGATGCAGAGACGAATTAAACCAAAGCCATAGCATGAAATGAGGAAGTACGTCAGAAATCCGAATTCATTGTCAAATGTCATCGTTTTGAGCCGCATTCTTTTTTTCGATGATTTCGATCATTGTTCCGTGGCTGTTGTAAGATTGGCTGGCATTAGCACTTTAAATGCTATAAGCACTTTCATCTGTCGCACAGAGATAAAAGCCACTTTGCTTCAAATACACATACACACAGCACCGGCTCATGCTGAGTCGAACGAAAAGAGAAAAGCAAATCCCACAACCGAAATACAATCCACTTACAAAGAAACTAAAAACAATTTCGTGAACATTTTTTTGTTTCGCTCGCCGTACATTTCAGCACATTTCCAATAAGCATAAAAATGTATCAAGCAAAAATGCCAACCAATTTGGGCGAAAAAAGAACGAAAAACGAATCGCTTTACGTTTGATGTTTCGCTTTGTCGAGATTTCGTTTTTATTTTATTTTCCAATTTCATCATTGTATTTGATTCTGCTGATCTTGTTTCACCTTGAATTTCATTCTCAGTGTATGTTGTTATTTCTTTTTGGCGTTTGTGTAAAAGCCACCACATCGATTACAACAAGTCAGCATTAAAAAGAAGGGCTCATCCACCATCTGCTCAAGTGAATACGATACAAATAAATGTAAAGTCATACAACGAGAAGAAAACCATGCACACATACGCCCTCACTCACTCTCAAACACCGACCACATACTTTTTAACCCAATTCCGTTTCGGTTGTCCTTTTGCCAATTCTTCATATAAATATATCGAAATCCATCCACTTCGCATGTGAACATCATCAATGAATAAAACATTTAATGACTTTAGAGCAATATCAAATATGTTTGGATTTTGTGTTCAGCTTAGCATTCACAGCCCGAGCTGTGTGTGTGTGTGTGTGTGTGTGTGTGTGTGTGTGTGTTGTATATCAGCACAATTTAATAAAACATGCAAACAACGTCAAAATTGAAATAGATCCACTCGAAATTAAATAGACGATTTATTGGTTTGAGTGTCTTTCATTTCGTTCGTACATCATGCTCTCATCCCTGGGTAAATACGACACTGACGAATTGGAAATGAGGACAGAGAAAGCGAGAGAGAATGAGCGGAAGGAGTAGGACCGAATCGGTTTTGTTGTCACTATAACTGTTGTAGATTTTTCCTCTCGTTTTGTTGCTGTTAAATAAACGAAGAGACAAACAGATGAAATGTGCTTGACATGGGTGTTCGAGTGTCTCAAAAGCTTTCATGGTCGGGTGCTGAGCGAACGGAACGAGCGCGCGCGCGCGTGTGTGTGTGTGTGCTCCTTATGCGGGCGAAAGGGTCCAGTCAACAGAAAAAGGTCACTCGTGTGCAGATATAATAAAATGTTGTAATATTTGCCGAAGCCGGCCATCCGAAGTGAAACAATGCGGGACAATCATGTTTTTCAACTCAATGATCAATCATTGAAAAGAGATTAACAATTTCAAGCCCTATACGTCCATAATGAACGACGAAATCCATCTCTAATTGTAATATTTTACCGCATGAGTTTTTGAAAATTAATTAAACCTCCGCAGGCGTTGGATTTCGTGTCGATAACCACTTTGTCCGTTGAAAAGTGAAATGTTGATAGCTATTACAAAATGCTTTTCATTTTTCGCCACATGCCGATTTATTTAAACAATTTACCGCCGTTCCCGGATCCAATTTGTGGTTAGATATATTGTTATGTTGTTGAATATTCGATGATTATTCGGATGATTTCACTTTTATACAGATGACCGAGTACATTTTATTTGGCGAATCGAATTTCACTCGAAATGTAATGAATTCGAAAACCATACAATGGGAAATTTATCGACGCGCCATTCACCAATATCCATCATATCAGCGCGGAAGATATGAATTGGAAACAATTGCAGCAACCACACACACAAATCACCGTGTTACGATACCCGACAATTTTCAAATCAAATATAAACATAGAATTATTAAATGAAAATTTTATAATGATTCGCATAATTACAATCTCCCACACCAATGTATTGATTTCGTGTGCGGGCAAGTTGATATGTTACCACAGGTCACGTTTTAATTTGTTTTCTTTGATATCCAATTGCTGGCACGATACCCAACCACAAAAATCGCTCTTGAAAATTTGAATAACAATAACATTTGATATAATTTCTGCATAATGATTTGCATGTTGCCTGTTCCGGTGCTTCGTACAGTGGTTTTTTTACACACACACACACACAACCAATTTGGACTGGTGAACGTCGAACGTGGCAAATGACGAAAATGAGCCAAAAACATCAACGATATAACTTTGTCGGGGTTTTGGTCGATGAAACACACACTATCGAGTTATGCTTGATTCAAGCATTCAAAAATTTCACCAAAAACTTCCAACTGGAAAATGATAATAGTTTTACATTTTCCACAACATTGCATTGTGAACATATATATACCATCCATCCATCCATCCAAACACTCGAGCAGAATTGGCGAAATGGCAAAGTTTCAAATTACACCGCAGCGTCATCGCTCAACAAGCGCTAACCAACATCTGTCATCTTGTGTCATCGATTAAAATTAAAATGTTTACAATCCAGCAAAATGGCCCGTGGACGAAAAATAAAGCTGTGACGACTTCTACTCGCTTCTTCTCCATCGTGTATTGGCTCGAGCCGAGCGAAGAAATCTCTTCATGCATTTGCTCTCTCTGTCTCTTTGTCTCTATCGGTCGTTTTTACTGTCAATTTTATTTCATCTCTATATATACCTCGCTGGACTACTGTTTCTCTCTATATACCTCTTCCCTTGTCTTCTTCCGATGCTCACTAGCTCTCGCTGTCTCTCTCGATTTTACATGTGGTGGTGCACCCCATTTCCCGCAGCACTTTGGTTGGAACACGGAGATCTGGCATCATTACCACAAAATTGTCTTCAGGAAGTTTTATGTGGTAAGGCTGTGCACAGAGTGTGCACTGTGCTCCGTTCCCATGTCATGCGAGTTTTAAATGAATTTTGAGCGATATTTGAAATCAGAAATTCTAGTTTTCAACATTGTTTGCCACACATTTAAATCCATGTGCACATCATTCCATCCAACCGAAACATCTATTCGTGAGACGTAAAAGAACGTATTTTTTTTTTAGTTTTGAATATTTTGAAAAGTATGTTTTCGATCGATTTTGTTTGAGTAAAAGAGAAGTATGTTTGATGGTAACTAAAAATGGTTAAAAGAATGTATGTATTTTGAACGGTAGCGTTAGCGAAAAAAGAATGCATGTTTATGGTTAATTAAATTTTGTAAAAAGAATGCATGTTGTTCTATCTATTCAGTTAATAATAAAGAGAAGCATGTTCTCATACATTTATATTGTCAAAAAAGAAAGTATGTTGGCTAAAATAGTGTAAATAATTAAATTTATTCCGACCGCATTGAACAGGAATCATGGTGCGGCTATATTTTACTGGCGCGCTGTTTAGTTCCGATTTGAAATGTTAAATTACATTCATGTACCCTTTGAAATTGGGGGCGCTCGCGTCGTCTCAAATGACTTTGACATTCAACAGCCGCCACACGACAGGAATTCATAAACCTTAACACGGTCGGACAAGCGAACGACCAATATATTTGTTGTCACACACCACTCGTGCCGTCGCAGTGAATGAATCGATGAAACACGCATCTCCTGTCCACTTCATTCATAACTGCGCACCGTTTTAGTGTACAACAACAAATACATTAGAAGTCCGAGCGTGTTAAGGTTTATGAATTCCTGTTCAATGCGGTCGGAATAAATTTAATTATTTACACTATTTCAGCAAACATACTTTCTTTTTTGACAATATAAATGTATGAGAACATGCTTCTCTTTATTGCTACGAAGTTGAACAAACTTGCGTTCTTTTACGTCTCACCAATAAACATATCATATCAATTTCTGCGAAAAGCACACAATGGCGTTCTATTAGATGCACACAATGAGGTAAATGTTCGCCGTCAGCTAATAAATTGAAACATATTTTAATGAAAAGTTCGGCGGATGGATCAATGTCCAATTTATGGCATGAGATCGGAGGGTTGGGATGTATTAGATATCTATTTAATTTGCTAGGAATCATCCAGAGCGCCAAAATAATGCAGAAAACTTGAACAAAACAATTTCAAATGAATGAATGGCTGCGAATGAATACTATACATCGAATGGGAAGAGCAAATCTCTTGATGTTACGTCGCATCTATTTAAAATGGAGAAAGGGTTGAAATTTTGGGTTTAGTAAATGTTTTACGCTTGATGAGCCAATAATTAATTGTGAACATCGTTAGAAAACTTAATTAAATGTGTGGTAAATAGCATTTGATTTCTCTCTCTCTCTCTCTCTCTCTCTCTCTCTCTCTCTCTCTCTCTTCCGCGATCAAACTAACGATGAAACATGCTGATAACATACATCAACCCTCTTTCGAAATTGTTTCGATTTCAATTCAAAATGTATTATTAGCACAATGTTCACGGCCTTTTATATGTTTTCCATATTTTCATCTGACAGCGACATTCAATGGACTCATCCATTATGCACGCGGTCATATCATCAGGCCCTGAAAAACTTTTGATTTGCTGTCGACACCATAAATCCAGTTTGATGTTAGATATTGTGAAATTGATATCGATTTTGGCCGAATGAACAGTTGAATCGGAAAATGAAACAAATGAATGGGTTTTAAAACCACACACTTCATGTGTCAAATTGAATTGACGTCCAATGAAATTCAATAGAAATTCAAATTAGAATTTTAAGCTGCCAATCATTCACATATTTGAAGTTTTATTTCCATCAAAGCCTTTACGAAGCCTTTTGTTCCCATTCAATTTTGAGTTCATAGGACCAAAAAAAATTATATTCAAAATGGAAATCAAGATGAAGTAGATGAAATTCAAGCAATATTCAATTAAAAAGGAGGTCAACCCATGAACTGAAACACTTTTGTTACTAACGACACATTTCTTCTTTGTTTTTCCTCAAAAATGAAAGAAGGATATGCAAAAAAAAATTCCTTAAAAAAATGCTATCATGCATTGATGATGCAAGGTTGGGGGAAAATGCTCATTTTAATGTGGGAGGAAGCGATATTTTCAATACGTTGACCATTTGTTCGTGTGTGTGAACGGCGACAGTCAGTTAGCTCATATATGTTAACCTCAGTTTGTTTTTTTTATCTTAACATGAGAACGAGTAATGATAAAACTTTACATATATTTATGACCTTTTTCAAGCATTTTTAGCTCAGTTACTCGATCGCTCTCTATCGTGCTTGGATTTTGTCAAACAGTTGCCAACCATGCATATGAGGGAATGTGTTGGGTGGGCGATAGGCCAATGAAAAACCGATCTATCGGTTTAATATATGGATGCAATATGACCATCATTGAGCCGTGCATGTGTGAACATCGTTGTTGGGCCTTTTCTTACAAAGAAAAAAAGCACCGAAATTTATGATAAAAAAAACATACACATCCAAGCAGAAGCGCTAGCAGCAGCATCAGCAACATCCAAGATACATTTTCCGAATACATAATACTAAATCATAGATAAAAGAGCAAATAGTTTCAGCGCAACACAGCGGCAGCGGCAGCGACGAAGAAAAATGAGCGAAAATTCCACTGTATGTATACATAATAATTTAAAGAGTGAAAAGAACGCAAAATATGAAGGAAATTCTTTGAAAGAGTTATGATTTTGCTTTTTCGAACGGGAACACGTAGCTTTATTCATGCCATATTTTCTTCTTGTTGTTGTCGTTGACTTTTTTTGTATGAATAAAAGAAATATATGTGACGAGATAATTTTCCAAGCGTAGTAATTTCTTTTTATCATCGTGTTGAAGTGAATGTTTAGCAACAAAGTTTTCGCGATTGAAAAGTAACGAGCGAGCGACGGTCGAGTTTTATGAAAGAAATTCAATACAAATGACAAACACACACACACACCGCGCGCACGCCATCAGATGACAACCGTTCTATCGTCAATGTTTCTCTTTTTTTTCATTTGTGTCGTCTTGTCAGGAGAACCACTCCTGTTGATGTGTATTTCTTGCGGTGGAAAAACGGAAAAAAACCGACACTTTTTCACTTTTTCGAACCAGTACAGAAGTGGTCGAGAGATAACGTTCAGGGAAATGTTGTCGCCAACTGCGAATAACAATAACAAAACACGACAATTCAGGTCAAAACCCTTCTTGGTGTTGTGTCATTCAAACGGTGCGGTAAGAAAGAGAACGGCCAAGGGAGGACGGCTTTTCTTTGCGTTCCATTCATCAAACGACAGAAAGAGAGAGAAAACATTCCGGAATACATGCAACGTTGATAACATAATGGATGGCAAATAAAATCGCCATTCGATATTCGAAAAGTGCAGGAAAATAAAACGAAATTATGAACAAAAAAAAACTCTAGGGGTTTCACGCAACTTAAAATTCATCTAAAATTTCAATATTTCTCTCTTTTCTCTAAAATTCTCTGGGATTCACCAAAATCCGTATTATTTCGAAATATTTCAACATTCACCTTGGAAATTATGTTCTGGAAGTGGGTTTTGGTGGATCCTCAGGATCGTTGAAAACTGCTCCCGGTTCTGGAACTGGGTTTTGGTGGATCTTCAGGATGGATCAGACTGGGTTTGACAATGCCCTGGTCCATCCTGAGGATCCACTTCCAGAACCAGGAGCGGTTTTGAACAATCCTGAGGATCCACCAAAACCCACTTCCAGAATTTTTAGATTCAAAAAATTCTAAAAAATTCGAGTTTATGAATAAAAAGAAGCAATATCTATAGTTTACACATAAAATGGTTTTATTTCCAGCTATTTAGTAAAATCTTCGGCCTTCGAGTTTGCGTGAAACCCCTAGAAAAAACTTTATCAAAACATATTTCTTGGGAGTTTCGTTCATTTTGCTGGTAAAAGGGGACACAGAATATCGACGGATTTCGTCACGAATCCCAGTTTGCTTTGAAACATCGGCACATTCAATGGGATCCGCACCAATTTCTTTTGCGACATCAACCATCAAAAACCATTTTATGAACATCGAACGAATGCGTTCCATTCAAATTGTCTACATTATGGAATATATACTTTTTTTATATTTGCGCTCAACTCAACCGGATATTTTTTTCTCCCTCTCTTGCAATCATTTTACCATTCTGTCGTTCTCTCACTTCGTGCAGACATAATGTAAATAAGTATGGTCATTTGATGCATAAAATATAAAAATAAAAATGAGTAGCAACGGAGAAACATTCGCGGCAAACTCATTTCCCTTTCAATGATTCATGAACTGCCCACATTGTAATTATTTCAAATGAAATTTATTCACTTCGTCTGCCATTAGAATGAAGAAGAGACAAAAAAAACAGAGTAACAAACAAGAAAGTCGGAAAAAGTAAAATCGCCGTCGACAATATGATAACATACACAGTCAAGCACAATTTTATGTTCGTTTGTGTGTTGTTTTTCAAGTGGATGAAAATTGGCTTTTGCTCCTACACTCAGTGACACTCAGGAGAAAAAAAGACGAAGCGAGAGAGAGAGAGAGAGAGAGAGAGAGAAAAGCCATCGGTGACGGAGAGTGTGTTAGGGTGAAAAAAGGGCAACCTAATGAAAAGTTCTTGAAACACATTTCTTGTTTAATGCATGGAAATTCATGGGGTTTTCTTGATATGGCTAAAGTTGAGATTATTAAATTTTATTTACAAACTTCATTTTTACGACTTGAACACTTAATCATTTTCGTTTCGCCATTTCCATACATTCATCCGTTGGTTGTGTGCGAGTGCGAGTGCGATGATCAACATTTGCAGACATGCTGCATAATGCCCTCTACAATGATCTTATTTACGTCGTCGTGCATGAGAGCGCACAGTAAAATTGAGAGAATGTGCAATATTTGTCGTTATCATGAGAAAATTTTGAACCGTTAGCCTGTGTGTATGTGTTGAAAATAATTTTTTTTTTGTTTCTACCATTTTTCCGATTTTATTGCAGCTCAAACAACGAAGCGAACGAAACATTTGAATGTTTTTCGTCTCAAGGCTGCCATCCGTCAAATAAAATCAATTTCAAACCAGCAAAAAAACACGCAACTAGTAAATGTATCGAAGGATCGTGGTCATAAAATCCGCTTGACGCTTCCGAAAACGGTTTTAGATAGATGAATTATTTCGTTTAAATGAAATCGCACTGCCGAACTATCCGCAATTAGATTACGAGACCCAAAAAACACTTGGGATAATTGTGTGAGTATGTGTATGTGTTGTGAAACTCGGTGTTTTGGACAAAACAATTGAACATATTTGGCATAGAAATATTGATGCGACAGTCATACGTTATGAGCAATTGAAATCCGGTAGATGTGTAATAAAATGGATCAAGTATCACACACAGCCCACAAGCCTATCTCACTGCAGAGCCTATACGTTGATACCAATCTCAATCGTATCTCACACACAACCACATATTCCGCAAATACCAACAAAAACACACACGCAGCCATATGCCAAATTCCATTCCATGCGCTAAACGATTGGCGAATATAGTGAAGAATGTTGGAAAACTAAACAAAATGTAAATATGCACAATTTGCCATTCACATTGACGGTTGTTATCTGCAACCAAAGCGCTTTCGTATGTATGTGTGGATTTGATAATAAACGGGAAATTCCTTAACTCACTTGCAACCATCAATTTGGTTGGTAAATTGCTATGGAGATAAAAAAGCGGAAAAAATGAAGAGAATTATACACAGACACACCATATCCGAGTGGAGAGAAAACTACATGCAAATACAATGCGGATGATTATACTATGTTGAAGCATAAAGTAATAAGTTTGTAACCCAAGCCACAACGAGTTGAACGTGTTTCAGTGGCAGAAAAAACCGAATCTAAACCCATTTTCCTCCCTCCCTCTCTTCTACCCATTTTTCATTCGGTGCTTAACTTACTTGCTGCCATCACCGCACATACGTAACTCCGTGTGACTTTTCTATTTTGATAAACAAAACTTTTACACTCCTTTCGGAAATGTGTAGTTTAATTTTGGCTAATACGACGATAAAATGCGTATGACAAGTTTGAAATAGCAGCAACACACATACAAAGCCGCTACTAAGGAGGAAGCAACAACAGTTACATGAATGGATAATGAAATTTGGTGTGCGCTCCTTTCAATTTTACGTTAGAGTGCACAGCGAGCAAATAGACGATTTTTGTTAGTATTAAAACGGCTCAAAGTGTATTTAACATCAGAACAGTGGCACATCCATTGTTGGGTATGGCAGACAAGCGGGTGAACGAAAGATAGATTGAGAGAGAGAGAGAGAGAGAGAGAGAGAGAGAGAGAGAGTGCCAAGATGAACGAAGTGAAGTTACACATGTTTACGAGAAGTGTTTGGTGGATGTCGCAATGATGTTGAGCGATTTACACGGATTTAAGTATTTTGGGCGAGGCCCGGCAATTCTTTTTAAACCATTTGCGTTTCTCTTTTGCTCTCGCTCACTCGCTAGCTATTTATTTTTCACAGAGCACTGTTAAGCCAGTGAGAGATTTACTTTCCACAATTTAACCAGAAGAATATTCATCGGAATTAATATTCGCTAACGACACACAACGCCAACGATAATCCGGGTGGCACACTGTGCGAATATTTTTGATGTCATAGTTATTTATTGCTCAGCAGCGTAGTAATGTGATAATAATCATATTTTCTAAGTGCAACAACCGCACCAAAACCCCATTTTGGTGAATGAAAAATTGAATTTCATTTTCTATTAAACGATCTGATAACACGACAAACTCACACACATTTCATGTGCAAACCGATCCGAATTGTTTTATGCATTTGGACCACACACACACACACACACACACGAGCCCATTGCTGCACTTACGTAATTACTGATTCTAATCAGTTTTGTCATTTACATTCTTGAGAAGTTTGTGCCCAATGGCGACCGAAGTGTTAACAGTACAAACTTTGTAAGGCGTGCGAAACTTTGGAAGCTCAACGAAGTTTGAAAGTTGGTTTGGTCATTCCTTTGGGATTTGTGCACCAGGTTGCATCATAATAAGAGTTTGTTAATTTTGCGAAAGTTATTTTGTCGCCGGTGATTTGAACCCGTGAGCATAAAAACAACGTATTGACTCTTCGCCGATGAATACGAAACGCAAAAAAATCGCCGAACAAAGTGAAACACCAATCTGTTATTGGATCAATATGAAGCATGAAATCGTTGGCTACTATTTTATTCACGTTGCGCTTTGTTTCGAAGCGCGGCAAGTGTTTCATTTTGTTCCAGTATACGCGCTCAATGTACAGTTTTGGAAAAATATGCATGATTTGATACAGTTTTGAGTCCATTGGTATATTAAACTATTCATTTTAACACAACACCCATTCTATTTCGCTCACACTTACGTGCACTTTAACGTTGCTGAAACATGTACGTTCTTGTTTCTTTACTGCGCACATCTTTTTAACAGTAAAGCAGACTACTTTGTTATACGGGTAAAAATTGCACGTAAGTGTGAGCGAAATAGAATGGGTGTTGTGCGTCCGTGTTTTGGCCATGTATAGATTTCACTGTATAAACCAATGTATTCACAGCGGCGTGAACCCGCGTTCCGAGGATTTCATACAAACTTCCCATGTAGACGATCCGAAATAGGCAACAGTCGAAAAAAAAAGTTTAAATTTTTTTTTCGATTTTCATATAGTATTTTTTTCTGCTCTATTGGTGTTATCGGCACATCGAAATTCGCGCTCCTTATCAGTTAATTTTCACTTCATAGACAAATCACGACCAAAACCACCATTAAAATGAATCATCATACCAATGGACTCAAAAGTGTATCAAACATTTTTGTTTCAATTAAATTGAAACACAATTTCTATAGTCAGCCGATATTTCACGATTCACTTTCAAGCGAACAGAATTTATGTTGCACTCGCACAAAACTGTATCAAATCATGTATATTTTTTCAAAACAGTACATTGAGCGCGTCGCCGAACAAAGTGATACAACGTTCTGTTACTGGAACAAAATGAAACACTTGCCGCGCTTCGAAACAAAGCGCAACGTAAATAAAATAGTGGCCAACGATTTCATGTTTCATATTGATCCAATAACAGATTGGTGTTTCACTTTGTTCGGCGATTTCTTTGCGTTTCGTATTCATCAGCGAAGAGTCAATACGTTGTTTTTATGCTCACGGGTTCATTTCAGCTCCAATTTCAGACAATCTAAGTAGTTTAAAGCCCGCTGGCAAATTTTATTTACACCTTTGCATGACTTGTGGATTGAAAAACATCCAACGCACAATACATAAAGACTTAAACCGGTGCCGTCATTCAAATTTGCGTTAAACCCAAACAACAATATCACCGCCAGCAACAAATCATCCGGTCCTTAAATGCACTGTTCCATCATCAGCTGTCACGATCGTCCAACTAAACCTACGAGATTTCAGCTCAACAGACACCAACCCACCGACGGTGTCGTCGTCGTCATATTCCATCCGACGGTGTGACACATTTAAAGACCGCGCCCGACCAACAAATCTTTATGTTTGAGTATTTTCTTCAAGAGCTCATGTCACTCGTGTACCATATGATATGTGCTATGTGCCCCAACTGCATATATACAAACCGAGTAACCAACATTTTCGTTGTCATCATGAAGCATTTATCTTTTCAAAATTACAATACACTTATATTCAGCATATCATTAGGATGCGTAGAAGAAATGTCCATTTGGATTCTTCGCGCACACACATACACACGCGCTCCCACCGCATCTTATACGTTACACGCACATACACCGAGAGCACAGCTCGCAGTTGTGCTAAATAACAACAATCGTAACACATGTTGTGCCATTCATCTAAAGAGATACACAAATGTGAATGTGCTCGAGCGCAATGTATGACAAGGAATTATGTTCATCTGACATAATAATATTAATAAATGAAATGAGCATTTATAACGGATAGAGTATGATAAGTCGGTGTTTGGTTCGTTAATGTATGTATGTATGTGTGTGTGTGTATGTGCAAGAGACTGATATCGTCTTTATTTTGGCTCAGAACGAGACTCATGTTTCTCTTGGTCGCATGAAAATCGTGCATATACACATATTCGAAGGGAAATGCAATGAAATACGCAAATACTGTGAAATACATACCACTTGAGCCACAAAGGCTAAATTTGTTGTAAGATTGCTCACTAGCTCGTTCGAATAAAACTTCAGAGAACTTAAAACGATAAACGGAAATCATTTGTTGCCAAGTACTCAAACAACGACAATATATATACACACACACACACATGAGTCGCATTTTGTGCATCTAATAAGATTTGCAAAAGCATATTTGTGAATAGCTCAAGCTTGAACCTCTCACAGTCTAACGATCTAATGTGCACTATTTTCTCTCTTTAAATGCCCTTTTAGACAAATGAAATCTGCTACTTGCATTCAGCGTACAACAGATATACATAGATATGGTTAGAATAATTCAAAGTTTAATTAAATGGATTTCTGAGATTGTCTTTGACAATTTCCAAGTGAACGGACTGGTTTTCGAAATCAAAACCATTTTGGTTTTAAACGGATTTTCACTTTGATACGGCTTCTTTCGTTTCAAATGCCGAGAAACAGACTGTATATTTGTGTTCAAATGACATGAAATACAAAACCTAATGGCTGACAGGTCTTCAAGACGACATTTTCAATGACATATCATTGCCACATCATACTCTTGTTATTAAAACCTCTTATGTTTACTTAATCCTTGAGCTGTCTCTCTCTCTCTCTCCCTCCGTTGTTGAACTCAACAATTGATTTCCGCAATTCTACTCCTGTTTGTGTTCGTGTTTAACCAATGTTAAATGTAAACAATCATTAAGCTGACTTGGGCAATTGATACTTGGACATTATGTGATGATTACGTAATATGATTCGTCAACTCCCTTCTCTTGCAAAATGTTATGTTATATGAACCGTTCGGTTGTTGTTTGTTTGCTCAAAAGTAAATCAAATTTTTTAATAAAGCATTATCAAATACCACGTTTATGTGGCTCACACTTTCTTTCAGCCTTTCTATCTTTGTGTATGTTTCCAACTCTCTCCCTTCTTTCTTTGCTTCCTTCTCTTTGTCTTTCTATCAATCTCTTTTGTTCTACTCCTCGCTCTTATCTCGTCTCTCTCACTCTAGCTGTTGACAAGCCAAAAATGAATACAATGCTCAAGGGGGAAAGTGGTTTGTTATTGTTGGGCTGACGTTTTTTTTAAATTGAAATTGTGTCAAGTGTTTCAACTGAATGGTTCCAAGAAAAAGACTACATTGTTCCAAGAGGTGAAAATGCTGAAAATTGATAGAACAAGCCTTATTTTTGGAATGATACTTGAAATTATACAGAGAGGAAAAATTGAGTACCATTGATAACTTTCGCTTTAGCTATACGTACGTACTATACAATATACATGAAACGAATTGCTGAAATGCTTGTCACAAAGTTTTCAAATTGAATTATTCTGAGCTTTGAATCGGAAATGAATGAATAATATGAGCACGAAAACTGATTAAATCTTGTTATTTCACTCACTTTCACTGGATGCTTTGTGCTACTGGATTGAATACACACACAAAGTGAAAGTTTTTGTGTGTCGCTGCGATAGCGTTATTGCTATTATCCGGTGATTCGGTAAATTTTCTTAACTTTAAAAGACTCTGGCTTTAACGGCGTTATCTTTACTCAAGGTTCACATATCATATTTGGATGTGTGTGGCCCATTTTAAGGCGAACAGAAGAGATGCATGTGTTGTCTGTGCGCGGTGGCACACGCCATTGTGCTCCGACGCAACCAGCTTGTGTTCAACTTCACATTCTGCCGATTCATTTAATCCCCTTTGCCGTTCACAACAATCAAGATTACTTCTTATCCTCGACGCAGAATATCGCTTTGTATGGTAGAAGTATTGCATTTCTCTGGATATGTACATTTGGAAGCAGACTAATAAATTAAAGTTATCGAAAGTCGTAAGTTAATATACATTTCCGGTAGATCACGAGAAAACAATGCACAAAATATTGATTTCGCTTCGGAAAATCCCCCAAAAGGTTTCATTCGACGCTATTAGCGTCGTCAGTATATGTACATTATTTGCAATTAAAGTAAAATTCGTTGCTTTTAAATTTCAGCCAGTCGAACCAGAGGTTGGTTGCACATAAATTTATTTATATAAATTTCAAATATCAAATAAATTTATCCAATATTTTTCATGCGTCGTGTTGTTCTAACGCATTTGCCAGCTTTTTATTGCTGGAATGAGATTTTCGTTTTGTTCATTTACCGTTATTTGTCAACAATTCTGGCACTGTGTCACTACAAACTATATATAGTCCATAAGAAATGTGCAGAGACGAGAATGTTCCCCATTTAGTTTTACATTGTCAATACATTAGTTATGGAGATTTTTGTTTTGTTTATTTTTTGTTGTTTGTAAGCAAATCTGCCTATCTTTTTGCATTGCCACTGTACATAGTATATGTCCATAAGAAGTGTGTAGAGACAATGCAAAAAGATATGCAGATTTGTTTACAAACAACAAAAAATAAACAAAACAAAAATCTCCATAACTAATGTATTGACAATGTAAAACTAAATGGCGAACATTCTCGTCTACACAGTGGTAGACTTGTTCACAAATCTCGGTAAATAAACAAAACAAAAATCTCATTCCTGCGATGAATAGCTGGCTGCCAAAACAACAGCCGATGTTTCGTTCATATACTACGAATGCGTCAGAACAACACAACGCATGAAAAATATCGGATAAATTTATTTGATATTTGAAATTTATATAAATAAATTTATCTGTAACCAACCTCTGAGTCGAACACATACCCTTTTTGGCAATAAATCGCTATCACAAATTTCCGAAGCCACACGACCAACTTTTATTGCGAATGTAATACATTTTATGCATAAGTATATTCATATTCATTTATACATATCATTTAGATGGAGGGTATAAAACCACTTATGATTCTTCGAAAAGAGAATTATACATGAGCAGCTTCATGGTTTGGTGCCGATGTTCGTTGCTGTTGTTTTCGTCGTCGTTTCTCTACTTGCTACATTGAGCAGAGTTTCGGTGAGAGCACGAGATAAGACAATAAATGTAAAACAATCGTTTTCACTTTCTTTCAATGAGATGCACACACACTCACACACAAGCATCTCACATGGATCAGAGATAATCGGCACCTTACTTGCTCGGTCGCTTGCTCATACGTTCAGCGAAAGCCGGAGGATGTTTGCGATAGAAAAGTTTGTCGATTTGAAAAGTATGTGTACGTTTGCCAACTCCACCAGTTAAGCAACATACATCTGCGGGGCGATAAGAAGCACAGGAAGCGAAAAATAAAGATGTCTATATATTTTCATTTGCTTTCGTCTCGCAAACGTAAACAATATGATATAAAAATAGCACCAACTTCCGAATATTTACGACGTTCGGGCAAACTGCTTTTGTTCAATAATCTCGTGATTCTTTGTTTGGGTTTATCCTCAAAAGGCACAAAAGGAAAAAAAAGTGTCGCAGTTTATCCTCGAAAGCACGAAATGGTTTGTTATTCATGGCCGGGAAAACGCCAAAAATTGTTGAGCCAACTGTGATAATCGAAACACATTCTACTTCCTGACGAAGAAAAATGTGCGTCTGATATGTTGCTCTCAACAACCAACACACACACATTTGACACACTTTAAAATCATTTTTGAAAAATTATCAATTTATCGTTTCCTCAATGGAAACCGCCGACAATGACGACGACGATGATGACACAAAGCCACAAGCCAAACAATCTACATGCTGCGTCTTCGGGTGTCATATGAAAAATTCAAAGTTTTTCCATAGACACACAACGCATACATAATATAAATATTTATTTGAGCAACAAAGTTCTTTTTAGATGCGAAAAGTTTGTGCCATAATTTCGGTGCGATCTATCACCCTTTGGTAGATTGTTGTTGAACATCGCACCGGAAATAATCGCATCAGACAAGCAAATGGATATGAGCAAAAATACCATATTTATTTGCCTGACGTCATATGGCTGTTTTGGCGTCCGTACCAAATGTTCACCTTTTTATTTCAGTCAACGAGAGCAGAAATATATTTCCATTCGATAGAACATTTCGAAGCGAGGAAATACTTTGATGTCGCAAACAAAAGTCCAAAATTAAATTCTCGTGCCGACTGAACGGCAATGCAAAATGAAATTGGAAATCGAGTTGTCGCCCGAGATGCGGTGTATGGCGGAGAGTACATCAAATTTAAATTGAAATTGCAATAAACAAACGCGGAATATTTGGCAAAAAGCAAAGCACATAATGAACATTCCTTGAATAAGTTGTGTATGGTGTGGTGTGGTGTGGCACAGCAAATAAGAGCGCGCACTGTGCCCAAAACAATGCATTCAGGTTATCGTTCAATTGCTGAGTGGATATTTTGATCCGGTAGAAAGGGAGTAAAGTGAACAATAAAATTTCGTCATGGTAATGAGATTGTTATTTCGCACCAAATACATTCGTTTATTTTCGTCTACACGCAAAACAATCAGCATTCATTTAGGCATGCCACTGTCGAACGACATTTAATGAGTTCATCAATGATGTTCGCATTTTCACAAAATATGCGCTACTTTGGTTGTGTCATCGGTATTTTCCACTTCAATCGTGCACACGTTTGGAATAGGCAAAACGTTCGATTTGCATTTAAATCAACATCGAAATAGCACGTTTTAGGTTAATGCTACCAACTGTATTTGATTTTTGGCCAGAAAAATCAATGACAAATACCTGAGGATATATGCTGAGCATAGAAACTCAGTAAGCTGAGATTTGGACATTTTGACTTTATGACGTGTAGTCCATATAAATGCATGATGTCATTGACTGAAAATCAGTATACTGAATTCAGTATCTATACTGATTTTTTGACCTGCGTACTGATTTATACTGATTTTCAACATTCCATCAAATTTTATTCGAAATTTCGGCGATTTACAGGGAAAAAAACGATTTTAATATAATATAAATTGTAGTATAAAGTAAATAAAGAAACTATTTGCAGAATCTAAATGGGTAGAGATTTTCGAGCCCTTTTGAAAATGTTTCCAATTTAATCAAATATACACATCAAAAAATAAAAGTCTACATCTGGGCGTTTTTTCAGCTAAAGACTCATTCAGCCGATATTTCTGCTAGTACCTTGAGCTACAGGCAAAATTCCGCTTATAATCTAGTCGGTATTTCGTCTGAAACTCCGTTTGCTAGGCAAAATATAGGACTGGGCGCCTCTACCAGTCGAAATTCCGCCTAAATGTGGACATTTATTTTTGACTGTGTGTGCTATTTTTTCCAGGAACGCCAATTTTGAGATATTCCGCAAAGCAAATATCCAAACAAGATGTGCACGAATTTAAATTCTGCTCTCCTTTGATCAAATCAAAACTTTGAGGTCAATTTTAATTGATCAATCTAATATGAAATTCATATGCACTGAATTCGGCCGTCATTGGATAACTCGCGTTTTGAATAAAATCTCTACCCAAGAAAAATACAATTTCAAAAAAAAATACAAAACCAAAACCAAAGCAAAGTCCCGGTAAAATGATTTCGATGATCCCGAATAGCTAAGATCATCAGTTTGAAGACCTTTTGAACTATTTTTCAATAAAATATTCCTATTTCATCTGAATTTCACTTGATTTCAAGTATTTTTTTGGCCTATACTGATTTTTATACTGATTTTTCGAGCAGCATACTGATTTTTTTGAAAAATATGGTAAGGTACTACTATGAAAATGAGTTGGTAGCATTAATTTTAGGTAGTAATTGCCTGCATTGCAAATAGATTTCATTCGATAAACTCTCAATGTTGGGTGGTGAAACCGCAGCGACGGGTGGACTGGTTGCATTTCGGTCACATTCAATGGGGAAATGTTCATTTCCGAACTTTTGCTTTGCACCACTTCATCAAATGGCAAGTTAATTCCGGCCACGCTCTTTCTCTTGCTCTCTCAAATACAATGCCATTCGAAACGATGCAAACTAATTTGTCACTGAATGGAAAAAGTTTTCCTGGAATCTCGATGTATTTTAAATGTTGCACAAGAGTCTTTTCCTCTCAAATTAATTTGCAATTTGCACCAAATTATATAGCCGAATAATAAAGCTAACAGGCAGAATAAGTCAGTGTCGTTCTATTTTTGAATTGGTAATCCAATCAAATTGTAATTTGTGGCCGTTCGTTTCTTGCCTTCTCTTCAATTTCGTGAACAATTTTCGGCTGTTATTTCGTTTGCCATTGTCATTTCTTCGAAAACAATTTCCCGTTATGCCAGTAATAAGCATTTTCAGCCTGAAAATCTTGCGAATTATTTGGCATATTAAAGAAAAGTTCCTTTGACAGTTGACGTTTCGCTGTAACTTGTTACAAGATAACACCAATTTTATTTGACCAACTAATTAATGTTTCACCCATTTCGTATTCCATTCAGCTTGTAATTTGGATAATACAAATTTTACAACATTTTATAACACTGTGTGTCAAAATTGAATTTCGTGTTGTACACTTGGTGTGGTACCTTTTGGTTTTATTTCTGCTTTCATTCTCTCTCGCCTTTTTCGTCTCATGCTAATCCATTTATACCTTGTCTCCTAACTTCTGTTCTCCATTTCGATATTGTTGGTCTGTTTTTCATTTCCTCTTTCTTGGCCACATGTTTCCATGTCTCTTGTCGTACATGTTCAATCATGAGTCTATCGGCCTGCCAACACAGAGAGAAAAAAACGTCACCTCAGTTTCATTGTCTAATTTGATTAAGTTTACTCCAAAATTGAATCAATTTGCAAATAAAACTGTGTCCGTAATTTTTGCCATGTACGAAAGTGTCCTATGGTCGAATACATTCTCTGTGTCTCTGTGTTTTGCATAAATTTAACCGACAAACTGAATTATTCAACATGAGGATGAAATGAAATAAAAAAAAACACAAACACGAGAGAACGAAGAAGAAGAAGAAGAGTGAGGTGTGCAAGAAAAAGAGCACATTTCAAGAGTGAATTAAACGTGAATGGATTGTAATCGATGGGTATATTCGAAAATCCATATAAAGCTGCTTGCATGAGCTGTTCATCTCATGCAGAAGAGTGAAATGGAACGAACGAGAGGGCGAATTAAAGAGAGATAGAGGGAGGCAGGGAGTGAAAGGAAGACGGGAAGGTAGATGCGGCGAGCAATAGCAACTTCATCGACAAACTTGTCTATTTAATAATGCATTTGATTTCAGTTGTACGATCAGCAGACATAAATAAATTAGATTCAATATTGATGCACTTAAAAATGGAGAAAAACCTCAACTCAATTTGTGCTTGATACGGATTTATTGAGCACATGCACAGATGAACACAAGATTATTGGTGAGGGAGAGAGAGAGAGAGAGAGGGAGAGAGAGAGACTTGACATTTTGCCAAAAAATATTTACCGTCGGGTACTTGATAAAGCTCGACGAAGACTAAAAACTTGCCACCACGACCAACAGCAGTTGTGTTTCAACATTATTTCGTCTTCTTCGTGTACACTCGGTTGACTGGTTCATGGTACTCGTGTTCGTATGCTATGAGATAATTTGTTTTTGATGTTAAGCCACCAATGATTGTGCGAAACCAATTGATTCTTGATTCAGTAGCTAGTTAGTGAACTTTATTGAATTTCACTTTGGCTTTTGCCAGAGTTGAGTGCCATATTTTCCTGCATATTGTTGCATGCAACAAGGAAAACGAGAATGATTCCATTCGACTCCACTCGAATGCTCTCTGTCTCTCCCTCTCAGCTCCGTATACATATTAAAATCGAATTTTGCGTCTAATCTCTTCAAGGTTCATGCAAACTGCCAATCCCAAGGAACATATTGCCTTTTCAATATTTGCTTATTTTCAACTAAATGAATATGTCATCCAATTTTGTGTACATTCAGCATTCACATTGTTTCCCCGATATACATACACGAAGAATGGACACAATATGCATTTTATGATGACACCGGATTTCGATGAGAAATCATCGAATTTCAATGAGCTCTACACTTACACTTGCACAAATACAATGTGCTTCGGACGAACGTGCATGTCTTTCCCTCTCTCTCTCTCTCTCTCTCTGTGTGTGTGTGTGTGTGTGAGAGAGAGTGCCCAGCAGATTTTCGTTTGTTCAGCATTCCGTGAGAATGTGCACGTTTGTGTTTTGAAATTGATTTTTCGCTTTTCCAAACACAGTGAATTCGCCAAAATTGCATGCAACGGCTTATGTTCAATGCACAATTGCACATCTACCCCCTGGTCAGATCAAGTAAACTGCACAATTTGCAATCCGAAATTACCTAAACAATCATGACCGATATCGAAGTAAACTTAATTTGAAAGATTTTCCCTCCACGTTGAAAATGTTGATAAGTTCTGTAGAGAGACATCAATTTAGCTGTTGTTTCATAGAAATTTGGCCATTTAAGAGACCAAAAACTACACGAAGCCCAAAACTTGTCGTCGTGTCTGTGCATGTGCCCAACTAGTTTTTATAAAACTTTTATTCTTATTTATATTCATGTATCTTATTGGTTGTGGAAATTTACTTGGTTCTGAAATTAAAGTACTCAATTATTATGACTTTCTCCAGCAATAGAATTCATTTATAATGCAGAAATTGAATCTACAGGCTTTTCGGTTTAAAGGATGTGTATGTGTATTGAAGTTAGTTCTATTCAAAATTGTATTCTCAAGGATTTATCCAGCAACTGAATGCGATGAATACAGTTTTACATCCATATTTTGAAATATCCAACTTCATACAAAGTTTTGACCAATCATCAAATATTTATTTATATTGCACGTAAATTCGAGAACGAAGAAGCTGAGCCGAACAAAAGCAATCAACAGACTCAATATTTGGCTAAACTAATTTTCGACCTATTATGCTGTTCCTTGAGAATCAATACAAGAGAAAGGTTTGGTTCTTGGTTCACCACCATCGCTCCAAATGACTTTTTTGCTCTGGCCAAAGCAAAAGATATTAGCTTTCTGTAAAAAGGCAAACCGAATGGCCAAATCGATCAAATCCTTTTCATGCTGTGCACCATCAAATAACATCAACAATAAATGTCGTCGTTCATTATTCGTTCGTTCGATTTTCGCATTAAAGCCAAACTCTGAATCGATGTATCAGAAAGCAGCAGCCCAGGAATTATTACCGTGGCAAAATGGAGAGGGAGAGAGAGAGAGAATATAACGAAAAAAAAAATGGAGAGACAATCCTTTTGTCAGCGTTGAACGTGATTTATTTGCTTCGGGCTTCGACGTATATTATGAAGCTTCACGCTGTTAGTCACCAAAAACAACAAAACACTCCCATCGACTGTGAACGCTTTTTTTCGCTCCCTCATAGTCATTCATAGGCTTGGGAGAGTGCGAGCGAGTAGTTTGTGTCTAACGGGCACGCCATTCGATAAGATTTATGTTAATATTATCGAATCGAATTGCTTCGAATAAAATGAATTTTTTTTTCTCGGTTCGCACAGCCAAAATCGATATGCAGTGCGGGCATCGGCACGGCCAGCACGACCAATATTCAAGCAAAGCCAGCATTATCTAGCATCAAAGAACAGTCCAATTATAATGTTAATAGTAAACATCACAGCGAAAAGGTATAGATATCATAGTCAATCCACTGGCCAAACAATGGCGAGCACAAATCACACGCCAGACCCAATGCAAAGGAAAAGTGAAAGGGAAAAAAGCCCGCAACAGCATATCATGTCATTACTCTCGTTTAAAATACGATGCTAATAGATCAGATGTTGTGGAACAATGCAGCGCAAATCAATATGATCAAACAATCGACTTATCTGATGATTTACCCAAGAAACGGCCATGTGATCGACATCTGGCAATGGCGACGAACTTGCAATCTATCGAAATCATACTAATTATGTTTGTCTATGTCCAATACCAAAATCCCAATTTAATCACATTGTTTACAACGTTTCGACATCCTTTATTCGGCTAATCAGGCGACGATTTCTATTAAATTTCTTTCGAAAATATCCGACGGCTATCGAAAACAACAGTGTCATCTCGGTCATTGATTGGTATCGTGTTACTTGGGATGCATTCCCTTTCTCGAAAAAAAAAACGAACAACAGCCATTGTAATGATGGATGACACTTTCGGATTTTATTACACTCACTTTGGAAATGGTAATGAATATTTTAGTGCGAAAAATTGCGGACATTCATTTATTGCTATTAATAACGTTATTACAATGCGGCAAATAATAAAAAATAAATAGGCAACGGCGCTACATTGTTAGCTTGAATACCGCCCGCCTGAACACCACCATGTTCATCGAACCCACTAGGTGATTTAGCAGAGAAAGAGCGTGCGCCCGCGTCGATGGTGCGTTCACTTCTGGCCACAACGTCATACACGTATATGGTTTATTAAATTCCATTTGAGGTAGCTGGCGAACGACGGTCGCCCACCAAGGCTCATGCCCATATTTCATATTAATGTAAAATGGACATGTAATAAATTGGATTGATACTGATACTGATATTTCTCGGATGAGTCGCTATAAAGAAGCATGCAAATAAAATGATTTATTTGAGTGTGTGTGTGTGTGTGTGTGTGTGTGTGTGTGTGTGTGTGTGTGGTTGCGCGCAACACATGCCGCCGATTTTGATTGAACCGCATACACACATACCCACACGGTCAATTTAATGCATATGGACGGCAATTTTTCAATATTTATTCATTACTTCTGCATAAAAGATGTGTGCATGTGTGGCTTTGCATGCACTAGACACAATAATCGAGTCAATTCCAACGGTTCATTCTAATCAACTAATACCAATTTTTTGTGGGTATTTTCTTGTTTACAATGGTCCTGGTTTTGGTGTAGCCACAGCAATTTCCACGGTAGATTATTCCATTTTCTCACATTTTCATAGAAATATTCAAATTTATCTCTGCCACTCTCACAATGACTTTGTATCCAAGCCATTTGGCTAGCTTTCATTGTCCACATATGTACTATGGTATCGGGGCCTCTTTTCTTTCAAGCATAATAAATAAAATCATAAATTTGCCATTGAAAAACAAAAGAATAGAGTAAAATGATGTTGTTGATTGTATCGTTGTGTTTGATCATTAAAAATGTGTTTTCAATCGAAGTATCGAGGCGAACGAGTGTAACAAGCATCGAGAATAGGACGTTATCTTTCCAATGGAAGAGTGTGTGATCATTTATTTATTTGCGCTTTGTTTTTTATTGACCATTAAAAATATGGTATCCCCGAAATATTTATATGGTTGAGCGCAGCTACTGAAACGCAAAAACATGCCTATCTCACACATTTTCAAGGGTGAAACTATACAACCAACGAATATTACTCATTGAAAAAATAACGAACACCAACAACTCTTTTAATAAAAAGTGTTTCTGCATGCTGCGCTACTGAAACCAAGTATTTTATTTTATTTTTCGTCATCGTTGTTATTGTTGTTCCGAAAAGGGAATATATGTGAAAGCACATCACACATATGACATGTTACATAAATGTACATTTTTCCACACATACACAGGCACAGTTTTATAGTGCAAATATAAAATTGAGCAATAAATAATTTTCACGCTTGTTAAAACACGTATTTTTCCAATTTATAAGCTCGGCCAAGGCAGCATCGCAATCGCCCAAAGTAAATGCTTCTCGTTTTTCGTTAACAATTTTGTTTTGTTTTTATAATCCTCCATCAAATCTTTGCACTTTGGAAAAAGTGTCGTTTTTCAAGCGGCCAAAAGTTTCACGTCGCGTTGACAACAACAATTCCTTTAGAAGAATCGCCACCATTTTCTTTACCAATGACGGAAGGTCGCTTCGTTTGTTTTGATGCAAACAATATATTATATAAAAAAATTACACGGCGCTCCAGAGAGAAAGAGAGAGAGAGAAAGTGAGAATGTTCAGCGTGCCGTTGAATTGTATGTATAGGATCGTATAGTGACACAATATTGAGTTATGACTTTGTATGCTCGGCATGAAACAAACAAATTTCAACACCAAAATACTGACACGAAACAAAAAACATACAAATACACCATCATCATCAAGCTGTATGATAAAATGTATGTAGGAATAAGAGCCACAGTTGCAAAAGTGTCCAGCGACCGAGCATCCCATAATCAGCAACGAGCTCGTTCGAAGCTAAAATGAGAATGACCTTTATATATATAACAACGATACGAGGATCAACAATTGTAAAAAATGGAGCGTTTCACATCAGCAACAACAATAGCAACAGTGACAATGACAACGACTCGTTCAACGCCGAGAAAAAAAATGTATTTGACTTTATTGTGATATTCTGGTTTCGTTCATGCTCGATTCAGCTCTGGTTTCGTAAAATGTGGAAGATTTTTATATTTATACGTAATAGAATGCATTTTGGTTTGGTGTAGGGTTTGGTGTTGGTTGACATTATTTTGCACCGTATGGATTTGCTCACTTTACCATCATAAAACGTAATAAAATGAAATAAAATAAAATCTATGCCCTGCACCATGCACTTCGCTCGCTTTGGTGTCGGACGAAAAGTCTTCGATAGCATTCGCTAACGTTCAGCAGTCCGATTCGATGTTGAAAGTCTTTTAACGACGAAAAAATGGTGTGTTCATATGGTTCTTCTGTTTTTTTTTCCATTTGCTATGGATGCGAGCGAACGTTTGGCCATAGTTTTCCATTTTCTGGCTTTCGGTTGTGGTTATTTCGTACATTTTTCTTCACTTCGATGGTCTGACCCCAGGAGATTTCTATTATATTGCTCTTAATAACATACATTCCACACGATGTCAACATTGTTGTTGCTTTTTGTCGTGAGAAATTTTCCCCCTTTTTTCATACAGGCTTTTATTTACGTCCGTTCATTTCCGACATCATTCCACGTTGCTTCGACATTCTTCATTCCTTCCGTAACGCGTGATGCGAACACAATAGAAAAATTCCGCACGAAAGATGATCAATCGGCATGTAATAAACACTGGAAATGAAGCAAATTCATTCACTTTTCTCTCTCTCACTCTCGCTCATCGGAAAACACAAATCGAGGCCAACCGCATTTATTGCCAAGAAATCTGTGCGGATTTCAATAAAAGATCAATATTTAATGAAATCACTAGTGGGAAAAGAAACATATACGATGCTCTCCCCAACGTAGATCAAATCAAAATATGTTCCAATTAAATGGAAAATCCACAAGAGACAATTCAATTTCGCTGCTTAAATGGAGAATCAGCATTCATTTGAAATGTAAACACGCAGCAATGGTGCGCTTGCCGTTCTGATTTTCTGGTCACATTTCTCGGCGAGCAACCAAAGTAAATGAAGTGCTGTCGATAAAAAATAGGTAAAATTCATCGTTTTATTTACTTGTTGATTTTTCCTATTTTCCTCATCACAACTTTTGTATTATGTTCATAGCTGCTTTCTGTATGACGAGGGAAAAGCATACTTTGAATAAATACCTTAGCATTTCTGCATACTGCGTAGCAGCAAAAAAGCGAGGGTAAAAAAGTAAACGTAAAATGTTATTAGAATGCCCGGTCTCGGAAGGGAATGAACACAAAAAAAACGGTTCAGAGAAAAAATTTATCGAATCCGTTCAATATTTTTCGTATATAAATGTATACCGAGAAAGGGAGGGAGAATGAGAAAAAAGCAGAATTGAAGAAGACCTGCAGAAAAAGAAAAATGTATTTATATCTGTAGCAGCCGTTTATTGTGGTCACTTTAACATCTCCATTTTTTCTTAAGTTCAATGTATTGGGTCATCAACCGCTTTGATTAAAGATTTTTTTTCCATACTGATAGGCTTTCGAAGTAGGCGCCAAATTTTTCCGTATCGATAAATCCGATTTAGCTGCAATGTGCTGCGTGTTGAAGCCCGCACATCAAAATGAATGGATTTTTTTTCGTTGTTGTGCATGGCATAACATGTTCATTCGATCAGTTTATTTGAACTGTGTGCGCTCGTTCCGATGACACAAAACGGGAAAAATATATATGGGAATGTGTCCAATTTCATTTGTGACTGGTCAAGCAATCATTTTCTTTGGTGTGTTTGCGTTTTTCTCCCTTCCTCGGCGTCGTCAGTTCAGTCACAAGGTAAAAATTGAGACGAAAAACTTGCATCCGTTGTGAAAATCGATGAGCTGTATAAACATGTGTCAGTTCATCGTTGGATGCTGTGTAGCGGTTTGATGTTGCTCCTGCTGCTGCCTGCCACTTTTTTTTATCCACTTGATTGTTCAGTGTCCATTGGTGATGTGCTTTAGCACACATATCATGGGATTGTTATGGCTGCGACTAGGCTAAATTCCAATAAGCTGTCAAGGTGTCAATAATCGTTGAGTCAACGGAACCAAAAACCGAATGCCTTTCAATACACGTATCTACAAAACATACACCGTTCGTCGTGTGTCGACCGGCTCGGTGTGTTGCCGATTTAATCAGAAAAATAGATCGTGGCTCACAGCGACACATTCACGTAAGCTTACACCATCTGAGCAGTGTGTATGTGTTTCATGTGTGTACCATTTCACAGTCGAATATTGGTTTTGCTTAATGCGCAAACAGAAGTTTTTATGTATTCATAGCCGAGAGAGACAGAGAGCGAGAGTTAAAGAAAAAAACCAGGAAACACACCGGAGAGATAGAGTAAGAAATTGAAATGGCGCCACACGTCACATGTTTTCTTTTTACCATCTCTCCCTTGCCAGCCAGCCAGCCGGCTCTAACTTGAGCTAGCAAATGCTACGACAATAATTGAAATGGTGCACGTTGTGCAGCATTGAAACAGAAATAATGAGGCCAATGCTAGAGCAAAAACGGCATTCCACTCGCTTTTTATCCCGCTTTCACTTACTTTAGTTAGTTACTCTCTCTCTCTCATCGTCATTCGTTCGCTCGTTCGATCCATTCCACATTGGAATTGTCATTGGAACTAGTTGAGATGTGCTGCTCCAGTGCAGTGGAAACAACCGAAAAAACGAAAATCGTGTTCACTGTTCTTTCGCTACTTTTCCTAATTGGATGTCATTCGATGACTTACGTACAAATAATGGAGATTCGTTTTCTCTCTCAATCACTGCCAACCAATTTGCTACTTTTCGATCCATTTATGTTATTGTAATCAAATAAAGTGGCATTCTGTTTCGAATCTATTTATCTATATCGTTTTTTCTATTTGCGTGAGCATGAAAATGAGTCGATTCGGTTAGAAATCGTTTGATGGTGGTGGTGCGGTCGACCCACTGTACACCTACTCATCGAATCACTGGTAAAGATACTAGTTGAAGGAGTAGCTGATGGAAGCACACATCAAATAATAAGTGATGCGCTGCATCAATAAAGCGATTGCACAATGAATTATTACAAATCAAAATCAATCTCTCCAATCAAGTGGAACAATTTCAAATTTACTCGCAAAGCATACAAAAATACACACACACACACATACACACACAGAGACACGTTAAATGCCAAGCTTCCCATTCTCATTGTGTCTATTCGAATGTGCATCGACCAGCAAAAAAGTGGTCTGAACTGACTACGGAACAAAGAAAAACAAACACAAAAACGTTGAACATATTGCAGTCATTTCACTTCTTGCCTTGGCTACGGGATTTAAAGAATGAAATTGCACATCGAAAATGAAGTAAAGTCGAAAGACAAACACAACGATTGAAAAATAAACTCAAAATTGCATTGAATGCATTGAAACAAACAAATGACATTTTCCACATAAAATAAATTACATAATTTCGTTTGAGTGGAAGTGAATGGAAAGAAGAAAAAACATGAAAAATCGTACTTTAAGTTGTTTAACGGAGAGCCGAACGAAATGCTACATTGAGTTTTGTTGTTTTTTGCGTTTGTGTTGCTTCGTTTTTTGTTTGTGTATGTGTCATTTGTTTGATCAGAAATGGCATTTTTATAAATGTTGAAATGAACTCGGTGCGGTGTTTGTGTTGTTCTCAATGCTTTCAACAACCGTATTACTATTTTTTCACTCGAGCTACTGCTTCTGCTGCTGCTGCTGCTGCTGATACTGCTACTGTGTTTTGCTGTCTCCCGTTTGCTTGATAGAACCAATGTAAACAATGTTCGAATAGCAAAGAAGACACAAAAAAACACCATACACACGAAGCACAAAGAACATTTCTAAATCTGAACACGTTTACTGCTGTTGCTGTGTCCATTCGCTCGTTCAATTTAGTGTGCTGCTCGAATTCAGATGATATTTGGCAAAGCAAATCGCTTTCTATACATATTTTTCACGGTATATTCGATTCAATCGAAAATTATCCGGTTTTTATGTCATTTCGTTTTCGATTTTTAGTTTCAGTTCCGCTCGCCTTTTTTTATCTCTGTTTCTCACTCTCTTTCGCATAACGTTCAAATAGTTATGTTTATTAACTGCACCAAGCCAAATAAACTCCTTTCGGCCGAATTTTATGTTTTATGCACCCATTCGCTCTCGCTCTCTCTCTCTCTCTCTATCTCTGTCTTCCTCTATATCTATCCATGTTGCTCTCTCTCTCTCTTTCTCTCTCTCTCTCTCTCTCTCTCTCTCTCTCTCTTTCCCCTTTTGCCCGTTGGCATTGCCTGCATTACACAGACACGAGCATCCATAAATTGAATAAACAAAGACAAAAGCCAATGGTGATGTTCACAGCCAAGGAATAAAATGCAAAAGCTGTTGGAAAAATTTATTGGCTCGTTGTTTTTTTGCTTCTCGTGCCGGGCTCCTCTCCGTGTTCGTTTCATTTTGTCTACTAAAATTGCAATATTGCATTTGGCAGAATGCCCGATTGAAATTATAATCTCGAAGACAATCACCAGAAAAATGATGAAACAAATTTTTTTTTCCGTTTAATCGGTTCATACACACCATTCGTATATATCAAAAAGAAGCGAAAAAAATGTTATTATTTTCGATTTTGCTTCATGCTCGTATTTCATGATAATTATCAAAAATCCACTAATTGATCGTTTTTCATGTGATGTTGCATTAAAATCTGAGCGAAATAGTCATTCGAATCCACATTCAACGATTTCAATCTCGTTCGCTTCGCCTTTTTTTGCTCCCATTGTCTGGTCATATGTATAAAAGTAAAGCCAATAGCTCGATGAATCTGAGCTAAATCTTTATCAGCCGGAGTAATATATGAAAATGTTCAGTGGTGGAAAAGTTTGGTCATAAAAAAAAATATTCTCGAATGTCGACGGAAACGTTGCCAACACACGATAAAAACGGAACAAGTTTGAAGACAAATGTTCTTGTTCAATTCACAAATAAAATTGGCTCTAACTCTTCTGGGTGCGCTCGTTTGCACAATTTGCTTCAACACAATGGAAAACGTGGTGTATTTCGATTGAGAATGCAATAACTTTTGCTACGTTTTGCACCGATTGACTATCACGGTGTTGGGTAGCCATTTTTTTATGCTGTATCAAAAAAAAGGACAAACACCAAATAAAATGGAAATGGAGCGATAGAAAAAGAGACACAGTGGGAGTGTGTATGTGTGTGTGTGTATTAACGATTTGCCTGTGGCCATGCATGGCCTCGACTACTCCGGAAGTTTGATCATAACAAGCTGCCGGAACATTAAATTCCACAAGTTAATATTCATTGATCGACGTCGGGTGAAATCTGTAACTGACCTCAACGTTCTGCCATACGTATAAAAATAATTGATCTTCTCTGACTTTTCGTTGTGACCCAAGAGAGAGAACGAGAGGTAGAGCGAGAGAGAAAATAACATGTACCGACAACTCGATTGAGTTAAAAACAGTTCTCTTTCTGACTTTATGGCTCTATATGTCAGGAAATGTGGTCGATTGCACATTTAAGCGTTTTATTTGAGTTTATCGGTGTTTCTAATTACCAACTCATGGTAATTCCAATAAAATGTTTCCATTTGTAACTCTATGGAAAACATTATAAAACTTGATGTTGATTGAATAAATAAAAGCTCCATTAACTCACATGTCATGCGACAAAAAACGGAGCTTGTGTATATGCTTTTTCAGCACTGATTCGGAGTGCCTGAGATTTACGGTTCTGAATGTTAAAAACAAATACGACAATCAGAAAACAAACATTTATCCATCCGAATGTTGTCACACATCGTTTGTTCTGCCCCAAAAATTGTGCTATCAAAACGGATTCATCTGGTCGGATGACAAATGAAATATGGTTTTACTTCGAGATTTAGAGCATTTTTGTACGAAGGGCCACAGCATTTTGCCATTATATATCGCTCGAGATGATAATTATTCTAAATTATAAATGTGTTTTGCTTGGCTGGTTCGACATGCGAGATTCACATGACTAGCACCACCGATGTGATATGTGTGGCCGTACATTTTGTGCAAAAAGGTCCTCTTGATGTCTAGAAAAGTGTGTATGTGTGTATGTCAGTATGAAGTAAAACAGATGAAGAAATTGTTTTAATTAAAATAATGCAAACGTAACACTTTGGAGAATTCATAAAACGCTCCCTCTGCACACACACACACACACACACACACACACATACGCTCTACACCAGTGCTCTCACAACTTCAATTCGTTTCCATCTATTTCTAGTTTTCACTTGCATTACGCTCGACTGCGACGAACATATGAAAAGTGAATTGCGATTGTTGCCTCAAATAATTTACGCTGAGTTCATGTGTCGGTTCCGAAATGTATATCAGTGCAATTCAAACATATGTTTGAACATTTCTGTTTTTTTCTTCTGTCGATCTCTCTCTCTGTGCTTGTGCTTATCTAAAGGCGTGGACCTTGAAGCGAACGGGTGTAGTTTTCTGATCTGAGTTGTTTTGAACCGGTTTCGGAATTTATTCGGCTACATCAGAACATTGTATTATACAAGGTTTTCAGTGGCACGAAAAACCAATACCATTCCAGAGATGTAGTGCTCGTGTGTTCATTCGAAAATGTGCAAGATTTAGATAAGTAGGTACTCGTGGAATAACTGCAATAATGGTGTAACATGTTCGTTGGTTTGTGCATTTGAAACGAAATGAAAACCGACCTGCACACTGCAGAATATCTCTCGATTCGACCCAACGTCAATCGTCATATTCATGGCATTCACTCACGACCACCAATTCACACTATGCAATTGCACGAAAACGCATCCAGTCGACAAGTGGAAAATTGAATGGAGCCATTGTAAATGTCAACAATCTATTAGCAATTTTGATGAATTGCCAAGTTCAGCCAAAGCACACATATACATCTCCCTCTCTCTGGTTGGTCGTTTCCTCATGCTGCCCAGAACAAATTATCACAGTCGAGCTCAATGTGTCTGATCTACAACAATTTGCAACATTTCAAATATATTTTGTGTCAAAACTTCACTCACATTTCAAATTTCAGGATTTTTTTTTGACCAGACCAAGAAAAAAAAACATTTTTTTTTTCCAAAGAAAAAACCGAACATTCGTCAAAACTTTGCAAAGTGTACATTAATTTATTTCTTTGGAAGAAAAAAAAAATGTGCTGTATACTGTTTTTTCAATCTCATGACAAAATTTAACTACGAAACGCGTTTGATAAAATCAGAAGTTTCTCCCCCAGGACAAAAGTTGTTGATGACATCAAAGTGCACTTCTTTTCGCCTTACTTTTAATTTTATCTCGCCGGTAATATTACTTTTCATGTATTGAAAAATTCATTTTGAAAAAGCAGAAAAAAAGTCGAAAGAATTCTTCCGCTCCAGAAATATGTGCATGAAATTTGTTTGTGCCCGTTGTTCAAAGCAACTTTGTCGGGAGAATTGCAATTAACAAAGATTATTGCGATGTTGTTTAGGAAGAACTATTTGCACTTTGTCGATAAGTAATCTCCAGACGCACATTCCACGGATACTTTCGTTGAATGAACTCTATCGAATTGAATGTATTCGCATCTAGTTTCAGGTACATTGACCTGTTTTCATCAGTTTCACATTTGGTCAAAGGGAAAATTTATGGATATATACAATGTGTGCTGATTAATCCCACTTTTTTTTCAGAAAAAGAAGTGATACAATGTGAGCTACGGTACAATGTGCCGTATGTGGCCAATGAGCATTGCCGTTAACCTATGGGAAAATGTTTGCCGTCACCATATTATCTGTATAGTCAATATGCACATTAAAAGTGACAATTTTCGAATGTCGTGCCAAAGAGATATCATTTTGGATGAAAGCAACCAAAATGTATCGACCAAAACACGTGTCGAATGAACATTGTCTAATGTCTATATAGCCAAAGTTATCTTGAACCTTATCCATCATGATGCCGATGTGATTCACTACATTCGGTTGCTTACACTCAACTTGAGTGACTCAAGAGACACATTTTTCCAAAGAAATGCATGACACTAGATAGAAGCCGCATTGCAGCCTCACATGCTCCGCTAGACTGTATATATTTTTGGACAAAAAGCATCAACGAAACAAGTCTAAGATGTGATGGACCAGGTATTAATTTGCCTTAATGGATAATTTTGTTAATAAATTCGGTGTTTTCATGATTTTGATCCACATCAAACTGCATTTGATTAATGAGACAAAATTAATTAAGCTGAATGTTTGTGATTTTTGCTTTTGGCAAGTCATCAAATTGTTTGACGAATTTTTCGGACCGACAGAGTTCAAAAGAAAGCATTTTGATGATGAAAAGGAAAATATGAAAAGAAAAAAAGAAGAAAAAAGTCTAAAACGATTGACCGAAAAAAATGACCCGTCATACATTCGTCTTCACGAAAAAGTGCTCAGACAGAAGAGTGATTGTTAGGTATATTTATTCTCACAAAAAACACACGTTTCGCAACCATCATTCTGACTACTGCAACCATTATATCAATTTTAAAAATAAGCAAAAACAAAACGTCCGTTTTTTTTGCTTCTCTTTCCACATTTCTTAAATGATGTGTTATTCTAAAACAACTGGCCACATATTTCTTGATTTATTTTGTGTGCGTATGGGTTGTTTTTGTTTTGTTTGTGGCTCGCGCATTTTTGGCATTGGCATATGGTTTCGTTGCAACTTCATAAATCATAAATAAGAATGGAGCAGCGAGAAAATGTGTGCGTTTTTTTCTTGTGAATTTTTTGTTTTATTTGCAAACCCATTTTTCGTCGGTAGAGATATACAAAAAGAATAAGTGGAGATAGTTGGGTTCGGTCACACATGGCGGTGGTAATATGTCTATTTTCCATATTGTATATAGAGTGTTTAGGGATTTATATTTTATCGTTCTATTTTTGTTTTTGTTTCATTTTTTTCAGTCATTTTTCCTAGCATTGTTTTTCGTTTGGAAAGCGATGGAATGGGATTGATACATGGAGAACAGAAAAGAGAGATCCAGAAAGAGAGAGAAGAAAAGAAATAGAGATGGAGAAGAGTGTCGCATCTAAACAATTGTTAAGTGTTTCATTTTAAATTTGCCACGTTCGCTCGATTTTTTATTTGCCAGTTTTGCATTTGATTTCAGTACGGTGCACTCACTATAGATACACTCATTCCGATGTCGATGGGTGTGTGTTTGTTTCTGTGTATGGACAATAGGGAACTCTGGCATACTTGAACTACATTAAATTAAATGCGGTTTACGTGCCTCGGCTCTTCGTTCAAAACCTCAACAGACAATAACATTTTTCATATTTTCTCATAAAAATAAATTTAATACAAACAAAACATATGCGACCACCACCTTCTCCAGAAAAATTCTGATTCAACCGCAATGTTCAAAGCGATTGGCTTCGTTTCTGCTGATGCTAATACTATTCGGTTGTTGCAGCTGCCATTCGGTTGTTGTTGTCATCGTCGTCGATTTTTCTTCCGTCGCCCAGTGTTGAAAGTGTTGAAATACAATCATTTGATATGTGGTGTTGGTTGTTGTTGTTGTTGTTTGGTCCATTTTCTCATTCTCAATCTTTCGCCAAATATATCAAACTCAATGGCCAAATGATGCATGCTGGTCAATGGAACTGCACCATTTATCTACATTGTGTGTCTCTCTCTCTCTGTGTGTGTGTTTGTTTGTTTGTTTGAGTGGATGATGCGCATGTTTGGAATTTTATTTGATAGCCTGACATAGATGAATGCTTTGCTGTTTTTTCCCTGAATTTTCTTGCTATCACACGAATTGACCCGAATAATGAGCAACTCAGTTGAATCAACATTCTTCCAAATGAAAACGATACTTTGTTGATGAGAAAAAGAGATGAGCGAGAGAGAGAGAGAGAGAGAGAGAAACGGGCAAAAATTATCGAATTGAACTGATTATTGATTTGACCTTGATTCCAAACGAATTTCACTTGATTTCATCCGAATGAGAAGAAACGACTCAATAGCGATCGCAAGTGGCAGTCATGCGTCTTTAATAGATAATAATAAAAGTCAGACAATTTTCAGGAGTAGAAAATTTTCGATGCGTCACTCTACTATCGACCATAAATACTTCTCATTTGATGTTTGCTCTCTTTTTTCGAGGGTGAAAATCTGTTTCTAAGCACAACTTTGATTAGTTACTTCGAAGCAAAGTCTAGACTAAATGTGTCATAAATATTATACTGAACACATATAACTTGAATCGTAAAATCTAACGAAAATTACAGATTGAGTGCTTTTCGATGTGTTCATTCGACGATGATAAAACTACCAAAATAGAAGGTATATGCGTATGAAAATGCGATGTTTTTATTACATTTCGAATGCCATGGATATTAAATTGAATCTTATGCAAAACTAACATAGTGCTGAAAAGTATGATGAGCGCAGTGTGCAGATTTCGATGGAAATCAAATTTTTTACAGTGGATTTTTCGAGGAAAATTCTTGCCACCACGTAAAAACTCTTGCTTCAGTGAACTATTTTTGAATTCAATTTTATTAAATTTCAAAGAATATGTGCTGTAATTTGATTTTGTTTAGAACTTTAACAACTCAATTTGATATTCTGCATCAGTTGTAACTGACTCTATTATTCTTGAAAAAAAAAATCAATGTTTTTTTTCCATAAAAATATGCTGCATTAAACCAAAATTCGAAACTCATGAAAAAAGAAGTTTAAAACTGTAGCTATATTTTCTCTATGAACAAGTTAATTTATTTCAATTGAATCGCTATAAAATTGGAATTAGTTATGTAAATAGTTTGAACTTCGACGTTATAATAAAACTATAAAACTGAATACATAACGCCAACAAAATAGATGACTACTATGAAATAATTGTCCAACATTGATGAGTTGGCTGCTTTTAAATTCCTATATATATTGAGGTTGTTTTTTATGTGTAAAATAAACGGAACAGATGCATATATTGGGCATACGAAAAAAGCTCTTTTATTATTATTTTATTTTATGTATAACCATATTCTCAGGGAAAAAAGCGTTTACCAAAGCTCATATATTGAATGGCTCCGAGCGATGAACTTGTGACCTATGCTAATTGAAAAGTGATTTCCCTCATGCACTGTTCCGGCTGGATCTCTATTCGATGCCAACAATGCCATCGAATCAATATGCTCAATGAACGGACATTTTCTGTAGTTTTTTTTTCGACTCTATTAAATTGTGAACAACAGAAAAAAAAACTGTGGGTCATTCAAGCTCATGAGGCCATTTTCCGAATATGTAAACAGGTAGAAACACTTGGACGATTCAATGAGTAATACAATTATTTCGTTGAAAAATATTTTTTTAAACTTAAAAATGTTCGTGCATTGAATACAAAAGACCCGGAACAATTTGGCGAAATGATTTGTGCATATTTGTAAAATGTTTGAATTCAATTAGTTGGTCAATAATTTTTGCGGCATTTCTGATTTAGAGAGCTGATTGTATTTCGTAAATTGCACAAAAATTGCACGGCCAAAGCCGGCCAGCATGAATGAATCTTAAACGATGCGGCAAACAAACAAAAATTCAACGAGAATTGTAAACAAACAATATGCAAAATTGTTAAATGCATTCGACTGTGGAGAGTAAATTGTTTGGTGGATTTTATGAGCGTTTAAGCCGGTACTTATCGGTAAACACGAAAATAATTACTTCAATCGCATTGTTCTGTTTACGCACACATACATCGAGCGATTTAAGCGAATCATTCGCAATTACCACAATTTCACTTATTCTAGATTGGGATAAAATCATTTTCGGATTTTCATTATGCACGCCATTGATCAAGCATGGCGCGGCCCAATTAAAAGGCACTCAGGAGAGAGAGAGAGAGAGAGAGAGAGAGAGAGAGAGAGAGCGAAAGCGATGGAAGTGCAATTGGAAAAAAAACCTATCGAATGCGAGTGGCACTATAATCATCTATCCCTTTGATGAAATGATGCAGAACACGTTGTGTGCGTTGAGAGTCAAGAAAATATTTGCTCAAGTGTCAAGCTTTGTTTGAACTGACACAGAAAGGCAGTGTGTCAAGTAAATTCAAGAGCAAATGAAAGCATACCGACAGAACGAATGAACGAACATGCGTTGATGATACGCTACCAGGCGAAGCTGTTGCACGTGTTTAGATATATGAGAAGTACATATCGACTGACGCGACCGAAAACAAACGACACACAGACAAATCCGAACAGAGAGTGTGAGCAAGAAAAAGTGAGGGAGAGTGGAAAAAAACGAAAACCTGTTTGAATATGTAAAATTTATGCTAAAAATATGATAATAATATTCCTTTTGGCTTAAGCTACCAAATTTATGATACGAGTACAACAATCGAACGTAGTTGAAGTTTACGCTTTCCATCGCCTCAAAAGATGAAAAAGTATATACATTCTCTGTGTGTATATAACTGAAAAACCTGTATAAAATACATTGGACGGAATGCACATACCAACGAGAAAAAATAAAATCGAAAGAGAAACGACTCAAATATCAAATGATGATGTTGTTGTTGATTTGCGTATTTTTTCCATTTGCATGAATGCAAAGGCAGCGATAACAAGAGAGGAAATTTCCTTTTCACATCATCAGCCACGGTGTGTTAGTACCTACGCAACAATGAGATGTATTTTGGCTGGAGCACAGACATCTTCATTTTATTCAAGTGGTGAAAACAATGGTCGAGCTCGTCATTTATTGCTCTCTCTCTCTCTCTCTCTCTCTCTCTCTCTCTCTCTCTCACTCTCACTCTCACTCTTGAGCGAGATATCTTTGTGGCAAATAATTGTCGGCGAAAACGGGGAGATCGTGTCTTATGTATTTTTGGCATTCATACTCCCAATCACCTTTGCTGCTGGCATTAGTAAACGAAATCGCATTGAACGAGCCAATGATTCAATAATTAATGAAGTTTGATAATGACTTTTTCGCCGAATTTCTGCCAACTCTTGGAAAATATCACATCGCTTCAGGGTAGAAATATGTTTTTTTTCTACTCGATGTCATCGATCCAAAACAACGAAACTGAAACTGCACGTGTCACAATTAGCCGAATGCCAGCTCATATTTACTGAAAATATTTCATATTGTTCTGCCGCTTTTTTCGAAACCATTTTGGCGGAGTGTGGAATTTCGAGAGTAACATTCACATCCACAAATTTATGGCGAAGAAATCATGCGGAAAAAAACTGTACAACTATAAATTCTTTAGAGATCAGTAACATAAACCAGGCGCGCGCACAAAATGAATGGAAACCGAAGGAAAAAAAACAGAAACAAAAGCAGCAGCAGCAGCAGCAACAACAACAAAAACAACGGCAACAGCACAGCACACTGTCGATTTGAAGTAGAGAGCCATTTTCTATGCTGCAGGATAAAAAGAAAACATGCTTTATGGATTCGAAACAATTCGGTACAAACAACGGGGCAACACATTACAATCAAGTATCGTTTTAGTCGTTTCTCGTACCAAATGTTTTTCATAAATCATGAACTTGCTTCAAAACAATATGCCCTCGCCCGTTGCGTTTTGCTCTATTTGTCGCTGTTTGTGTGTGTGTTTCGAAATATTTTGGTCTTTGATTCATTTCGAAAGCACAACAGCGCAAACGAGCGCGAACTTTCCATGGCGTTTTCCCTTTTTTCGGAGCACACCGCACCGTCCACCTCACACCGGCCTCTCTCGTGCTCTACAAAACCATTGCTCGCTTTGTTGATTATTGTGTTTGAGTATTATTTATTTATGTTTGGCTTGGCTTGGCTTCCTTTCAGGACGCATTTTGTCGACAGCATCGCTGAAAATCAACAAGCGCGCACCAACGCACCACCAACCGAACATACAGAGCAACAAAAAAGAATGTTCATATAAATAAAATAAAAATTGGTTTTGAAACAAAAGCCATCGTGGTTATAATTTAATTGTTATTTGGTAGAGTAAGGCGATATAAATTGTAATATGAAGAAGGAGACGGCGGAAAAAAAAGTCGACTCTCACATATACCGAAGAAAAAAAGAAAAATCATTCGTAATGGCAAATGCAAAGAACCATAACGGGAAAAGGTATAATCCAGCAATGATATAAATCGTATTCGGATCACGTTAACGCCTATAAATTATTTCAGTTGAACGAAGACGTTGACAGAATTCGGTGTTCGCATGTCACACAAAACATTCGTTCACACGTTCACAGTTCCAACTATTCTAGCATCACATCACCACACACACATTCCCCGAATCGGGATGAAATTCCAAATGTAATTATCATAAGCTCACGAAATCGCAAACAAAACACATCATTTTGATTTTAATCCGTGAACCATGCTCTAGAATTGAATGAGTGAAAAATTCACTCGGCATTTTTGTTTGCTTCAAAGAGATTAAAAATCGTGCGAAAAACTGAAGAAGAGATTAAATTGAAGAGCTTTTAATACTCCCTTTACAATCTTCGAAAAGAAAAAAAAAATGAAAAAAATGGTCAAATTAGCGGCTGAGACGTCAGAAAAATGTGTGAAAAAAGCGATATGGATCAAAGAACTCGCTGAATATTATACAAAAAGCTCGTCGACGGAAAAAAAATTAACTGAAAAATACCAAGAAAAAAAAAATAGATGAAAAAGGTTTTTTAACGAAAGATTTTAGCTCCTTCATCTATCTTTTGCCATGGATCACAGTGGAATGTGTTAAAATTTATCATTATTTATTATGGATTTTATGCTGTCCGGTGTGAAAATTGCCAGTGAATGTGTGTGTGTATGAGACAGAGCTACCTTGTTATAGGCAAACACTACACAAAGATTATAAAATGTGATGAATTGGATCCAATGTTTTATTCGCTTTGATGATTTCAATGTAAACATTTCAAAATTAATTGGGCAAACCATATTTATGGCCTCATCGCCCGAGACGCAATCGTTCGAAATATTGCAAAACAAATGCCCAGCACAACAACACTTAGCAGTGGAATATTGCAATTCATGCATATTAACTATGCATATCCATTTGGAGAAGCTTTTATGGTCTTTTTTACTGATTTAAATAACGAATAAGCGACAACATGTGAACCGAAAAATTCCAAACAAACTCAAATCGAGACACATATTTATAAAATATACCTGAAATACTACGCTAAAGACTGCTTTGTCGCTTGCAAAAGGTATTTTTCGATTTTCCTCGTCTGATGAATTTATTACAACAACAACATCGATAGTAAACAAATTCTATTTCGGAGAGAAGAAGCTATAGTAAACAAGTAGATGTTTGTATTGAGTTCAATGCCTGTCCCAAAATCCTCTTTTCATTTCATATTATTTGGCCTAGACTGTTTTTCTCGACGTTTTTTTTTTTAATTCGAATTGACAGTTCCAATTTGCATAGAGAAAACACACATATGGAACTGGTTTATTTATGGCGTGTATGAGCGCGCCCGCGCAAATGGAGGAAAAAAACTGTGCCTAGTTCGAAATAAGTCAAACCCCTCGTGTTCAATCAGCGCATTCGGAATAAATTACAATGCAGCAGTTTTGCAATTAGAGCAGCGAGCTCAATGCGGAAAAGCAAACAAATCGATATATCGCAACTCAACTCAACTCACTCGGTGATGTGATGAAAAGGCAATGAGATGGCAAACAAACGAACCGAGAGAAAAAACGAAATCAAGGCAATGAAATGCAAAAATAGTGAAATCGTATGAAGGCATCAGGAGCACCATACGCTCTCATATGTAAATGGTTTGTGGTTGATTGTTTACGGCCTATTTTGGTTGAAGTTTTTCGGGGAATTCGGGTGTGATAAATCTGGTGTGGCCCAATTTGTTCTGCCGAGAATTTTGCAACACCAGCACAACATCGATAAGATGCTTGTTTCATAGGTAGATATTTCCTTTTATTGATTCTAATGAAACTCTGTTTCTTTGCGAATACAAACATTAACAGCAGCGGCAGAAGCAGAATTTGTAGCAGCATCTCAAGGATTTGCTCATGTTTCGTTTGGTTGTCACTCGAAATTGTGTGAAACGACCATGGGTTTTCGCTTGTTCCGGTTGCAAGAGCCGGAAATGTATAAGCACATAAATCTCGAATCTTGACTTTTCTAATAAATTTTCCGCAGAAAAAAAGCAGAGGCAGCAGCAGCAGCAGCACAAAACACAACGACGACCACGATAAATTCCTGAGCGATTTGTATATGGAAAGTGGCTTTTGAAACCGTTGTAATCTAGTTTTCATGTTGTGAAAAGTCGAAGATCGAGGTTTTTAACTCGCAGTTGCATGTTGAATTTGAGCTGCCTGTGTGTCTGCACGGAGAACAGCTTCAGCTTTTGGTATCTTTGTTTAATCACTTTTACATGGAAAACTACTTTATGGAAAATACTCCGGGGAATCGGTTTCCGATCCAAACTTTCGATGACATTAAAATACATCCCAGTGTAATAATCGATAACCAAAGAAGATACATTTCTTCCGCTCCCTCCCCAGTCCGCCGAATCGTAATGGATGCGAGTGTGTCTGTGGAGGGACAAATTGTCGCATCCGAAATGCTTGATATCAGTTATCTTACAGGAAAATGTATTGATGTCATTTGGTTCGAAAATGCCGGCAGAAAGAGAGGGAGAGTAAAAAAAAGCGGATGGGAAAAGAAGCAAAGAGAGAGAGAAAATGGAAGAAGAAGAGAATTCCGAAGAGCAAGGCCGATGAAGCAAAGCTAAGTGCTGGCATTTCAAGAGTAAAGTCAGCTTATTTGGTTCGGTGTCGCGTGTTTTTCCACTTGAAATTGATGGCAACTGATAAGCTTTGTGCGAGAAGTTTCAACGAGTTCGTTTTTTTTTAGTTGGAAATTCTCACATGTGTGAATAAATAACAAGCAAGCGGTACTTTGTACCTGTGTGCGCAAGTGAAGTGTATCATATGCAAAGTGTAAAAGTTTCGTGCTGATAACATTATGAGATTCGGAAGACATTAGAGCCGCGTGGTGTGCGCTTCGATAAAGTCGTCACCAAACTGCGTTGATACGCCCGAAATGATTCGTTGTTGAGAACAAAACTGTGAGCTAGGTATGTGTGTGTGCTGATGTATTGAATTGTTTTGGAAGTTTTGCTGTTAATATTAACTTTTCATCCATGTCAAAGCGTCAGTACGTCACACAAGAAGCATCTTTGAAATACCTGCAACAAGCTTGAAACATTGCATGCTGCTAAGCTGTGTGCTCTGTGCTAACGCTCGTGTCATACACACTCACACAACGAGCAACAGCAAAACTGGCAACAGCAGCAGCATCACGTCAACTCGAATGCAAATGCTGAAATAACACTCGCTTTCACGCATAACAAATTTATCTACGGTATTCATTCCGGCTTAATAAATGAACGACACATCAATAAATTATGCATTGAGGATTGTTTTTCAAGCGAAGAATGGCACCATGACAGCAATTTATAACAGCAAATTTCCAAAAAGCAACACTCATTCTCTCTCTCTCTCATCCACTCTTTCCCTGTGTATCTCTCCCTCATAAGCACACATTCTCTGTCGTTCTCTTTCTCTCTCGAACGCCGCTCGTTCGTTCGCTCAATTCAACTTGTGGCCAAAGGAATGTTCCGAAGCATTGGCGCTCGATTTGAAGGATTTATGGCAAATCTATTAAATACCATTAAGTACACATTATCAACACAAAAACCACATTACACGCACTCAAGCATTTAGCCGAAATGGGCCACAACAAAATGGATTGTTGGCTGGGCAAAATTATTAATTATTCCAATCGCTTCACCAAAACGGAAAATCAAATGACCTATAAACGCATAATTCACAAACATTATAACTTGTAAGTAAACAGTTTTTTTTCTGCATTAACCGGTCTCTATTTGTTCCATTTTGCAAACGACCAAGGAATATATATCGAAACAATTGCGTTGTTGTTTGGTCCTCTCCACCGTCTCCTCTCGAAAAACTCGTCCGAATGGACCATGGAAGAGAACAATTGCGAGCAATTTTTATGACAAGAAATTTGGCGCGCACATATTCACAGTCCCAATGCACAGTGTATGTGAGCAGCATATCACATTTTGGCTTCTGTCAGCAACAACTGGCCAATGTTTAATCGCAAATTGATATTCAACTCTGTTTGGTCGATGTCAACATGCATTGCATAAAATGGCATGAATCCACATGAATTAGACCGTTAGGCGAGCACCGATTGCAATTTATGATTTTCGATTTGTGAAAATTAGAAATTCCGACGAGTGAACGAGAGAGGGATCGAGGAGAAAAGAATAGAACGGCTTGAACTAATGGCAAATCGAAGATGACCACATTTTTATTGCATTTTTCGTATCTTTTGTCATTGTCATTTGCGAATATTGTGTGCATCGAATCCATTTTGATGTTAGGGTGCTTTTTTCTGTTCTTTGGAATTCGACTCACGTCATTTTTCATTAAATCGGACAGCAAACGTACATGGGTTACTATGACCGAAATAGGCATGAAATGTTGGCACAACACAATTAACAAACAAAGCAAATGCATCGCGCGCTCGTCCATTCGTACGCGTCGCGCGATAGCCCACATAATACGCGAAATTGAAACTGATTAGTTTGGTAAGCGATCCGAAGTATAATTGCCAATAGCACTGTGGCACCAACATCACATCGCACACAAATTCAACAAACATTGGCGTTGCACAATTCGAACCGTATCTCGAGGGGCAGCAGTCAAATGAAGCATTCGATAAACATTTCGCATTATCGATTTGCAATTTCAATTTTCACCCATTCGACACAAATTGAAGATAGTTGTAGCACGAAAATAACTATTGTGCCGAAATGAATTCAGAGAGAGAGAAAGAGAGAGAGAGAGAGAGAGAGAGTGGGAGAGGGAATGAGATTGCACTTTGAACATAGACACCAAAAATGCATTTAGCAACAAAGGGCATTAAGCGAATCAGATGAAACACATAAGAATGCTCGAACTCCACAGTATTTTGATTAAATTCAACGCAATTGCATTTTAAACCATAAAAATCGCAACCATTTTAAAAAACCTTAAAGCATTTGGAAAGTTACGCGTCGACCCATAGTGTGTCATTAAAGTCCAATATATGTTATCGGAAATTAATGAAAATCTATCCGATGCAATATCATGGTGGGTGCATCATCATGCAACAATACCAGAGCGACAAAAACACAGAGAGAGAGACAGATGAAAAAAATGGTGCTGAGCGAAATTGGAAGCGGTGCTCCAATGGAATCCAGATCAAAAATTAATTTCAATTTACACTCGTTGACGCAGTAAACACACACGTAATTGAAATTAAAATTAACCAAATATCCAGCGTTTTTTTTAATGAGATGTGTGCATTATTTCAATGCAACTGCTATGCCCATTTTTTCCGAAATCAATTACGTCGAGGTTGCAGCATGGGGAGAGAAAAAATGTCGATTCACTTTACAGCATATATAATTAATAATAATGCCGGCAAAAAAAAGTTCAATGCATTGGCTGGCCAATAATTATGCTAGGGGGAAAGAACTATTGGTATATTTACTTTATTGACACGTATTGAGAAATATTCACAGGCATTTGCACTGCATTCCGTAGTGTTATTGTTGTTGTTTTCTTCTGTTGCTTCGTCTCGTTCGTGGCGAGCACGAATGACAGTTGCAAATACGCACATTTTATTGACCATATTTGCATGCATTCGCAGCTAGTTATTCAGCGCATTGACACCCATTGACGCGTATTGATCCAAACTCGGTAGAATATGCGATTATTTACAATATTTATATTTTCATTTACTCAGTTCTTTCCCCCTAGTAATTATGCCAATGAATATGCGAATCAATGGCTCAATCACAGCAAATGAGCTTTTAACATTGTAATAATCAATCTCAATCCTTTTAACATTAATACTCAAAGTGCTCTATTAGCAATTGACTTTTTTTTTCGCCGGTGTTATTAGTCAGAGTGCGCGTGACGATGGTGACGTTGCAACCGGTTTAATTAAAAAGTTTCACATTTTCAAGTGTGTCGAATATATAAATGAATGGAAAAATTGTCGCGCACACGACGACTATCGAATGTGCAATGATGCATACGGCACGTGAGCCAAAGCAAGCAAGCAAGCACGCTACGCGATCACAGATTGTTGTCAACGAATTTCCAAAAGTCGAAAACATTCGAGCGAAAACTCAATGTGCAAAAGTTTAAACAAATGTTAATTAAATTTGCACGTACGAATGCAAGTGAAATGCGCTCACTTAGCGCCGCACAACTTTGTGTTCAAAAGTAAAATGGATGTTAGGCAGCAACGTTACTTTGTGCGTTACTTTGTGGAAAAGTTTTTTTTTCTTCTTCGTTTTCCTCTTGTTCCGTCTTTACCGCCGTCGCCACTGTTGCCGAAAGTGGTGCAGCCGAAAATTGTCTCGAGTTTGTTAGAAATTGATATGTCAGTCGAAATGCATCGGCGGAAATGATGCAAAAAGGAGGGATGCAATGAAGCAATTCAACAGCGAAAACAATTTCCGCCAACACAAGACTGTGTTCTGACTTTGTAGTAGAACTTTTCGTTTTGCATACCGGAATATTTCGCGATATAGCGCGCGGCTTTGAGAAAGTGCCAACGCATAGCGCATATTCGCGACTCATATATGCAATAATTTCAATATGTAAATATTGTGAAGTGAAGCTCATTTCGATTCGGTAGAGTGCAATAGGTTGCCTTCGCCGTCAATGCTGCTACATACACATATTCGGAATTAATATTTGGCGGTGTCTTGTCTTCATTTTAATGGGACTTTTTTTCTGTTTTCGTCATGTTCTGCAACATCACTGAGTTGCATTGTAACAACAACAACAGCAGCAGCAGCAGCAGCAGCAGCAGCAGGTGAACTCACATACTTCGAAACGAGTAGTAGGTACGTGTGTTGCGTGAGTTTTGGCATGCATCAGCATAAAATTCCCATGTGAAATGATGTTATTAGATCGGTTGTCGGTGGCATTTATGCAGGGAAATCAACTACAAAGTGAATTTCAAATGAATGGCATTCGTTATGCGTTGACGCCGAATCCACACCATACCCACGCATACATGCTAACATTATCGGATCACAATGATATGGTATAAAGTGGAAATGTAATTTTGCTGCCATATAATACACTTAGATATCTACATGACACACATCTACACAACAACTCAGTCTCTCATCCGATGCACCCACTGGCAAAATGTGCTCAATAAAAATGAATTGCATTCAAAGTACACGAGATGCTGCATTCACAATTATCACAAGCGCTCGCAGAAAATGCGATTTTGCATCAAGGCGAAAATATTATTTCGCGTTCAATTTCAAAACATTCAAACGGTATTATTGATTAAATTTGATTTTATGCAACTCATTTGAAGCGAATGTATGTGTGTGAGAGAAAGAGAGAGATGGGGAGCGAATATAAGTCCAAATGTGTCTCTGTTGAACATAATATTGTAGTGAAATGAAAATTTGCGTCATATTCTCGTAGTGATTACAAATAGACATTCATCAGCGAACGATAGAGAGAGCGAATCACGCATAAGGCAACTTTGTAATCTTTTGTGTAAAAATTCATTCGCAGCGTCTGGTAAATAAAATCGCGCTTGCAAATGATGGCGAAGTAATGCACGGCGCGGGACAAACACATCAAATATAACATAAAATTGCTTCCAATTGAACGAATTCAAAATTAAATGCATTATTCATATTTTCCATAATTGGATTTCAGTGGAAAACGGAATGATTTAGTGGAAACAGAGAACAAAACATCCACGAATCTTTTGTACAACTGTACGCCGTCAAACAGGCCGATTTCACGCGCATTCATTTGAATTTCTGTTGCGAATGTGAAAGAGCATCTAATATGCCTTGGCGACATACACACAGGCACACATTAGAATTTCACTTGTTCGTTTTGCATGTTCATGAGCGCATTCCTTTTACATTTCACAAAATCGTCGACAGAGCAATCATTTTTCATTCAATTTGTGATCACTTATATAGAAATTTCCATTGCTATCAAAGACGATTATGTTTCAGTTGTGTGCTCACGCTCCCGTTCTCTCAGGCACAGCAACAAAATGAGCAACACAATGCTGAATGGCAAATTTTTCCAAACACTTTGATGTTTCAAATGACTGATGCGAAAGCAATTCAGCATCGATTTCACATATTATATTCGACAATATAATGGAGATGAAAATTACACGGTTTTTCTCTACACTGGTGATGATGTTAGCTGCTGCTTCTGTTGTTGTTGCCATTGTTGTTCGTCTGCGAATTCAATCCGTTATGTTGGCAAAAGAATATTTACGATGATCATTTTTATGTGTTTGCTGCTGATAAATTCATGAACGATTTCCCATTTCAAACACACATTTTCACATAAAAACGAAAATGGAGGCGAAACCCCATCACGATTGTTTGCAACTGCGAAAAGTGCATCGATTTAAAACTATTTTCATTTCAATCCGTTTCAATAACTACTTCGAAAGCATCACTTAATGCATTTACGTGGAAATATCTCTTTGCACGGGGTGGATGAGGTGATGCGGAGCGGTGGTGAGAGGAGATGGTGGTGGAGGGCGTGTGAGAGCTGCGATTTTATGGTATAATCGCAAATCGCTATGCACCACCAGTGCAAACCTAACGAAAGGGAACAGCTCGATTCGCGAGCACGTTTCACGATGCGAGAACAACACGACGAGCGCGCGCACACACACACACAAAGAAAAACGAAAATAACGAAAAGCGGCACCAGCACGTACCAGTTGAAATATGACTTTTCACGAGAAGAAATCGAGTTTTGCATCGTGTGCATGGAGAAAATGTGCAAATGATTTTTATTTACTGCGGCTACAAAATAAAGTTGTTTTATGGTTGATTCGAAGCGTTAAAAAAAAAACTTATGACGATTTCATATAGCATTTGCTACGGAAAACTGAAATGGCTTTGTTCAAAGTTTTATACCATAAAATCGCACCGAAATGTAATTGATCGAATTTGCGTATTTTTGCCTCAAAATCATTTGTTGCAGTAAAAATACGACGACTTTTCGCTTGCATTTTTCCCATTGCTACCATGTCGCTCTCTCGCTCGTTGTGTGCCCTTGTGACATCGTGCACATTGTTTACAATGTCCTCAAACTGCAATCTTCTCCTCGATTCATCGCTCGCTCTCGTTCTTTCATCGATTACTCTTCCATCGTCATCATTATCATCTTCGTCGGCGTCTTCCCCCTCCGAGAGTTGAGAATGGAGTTTACCGTGGAAAATCCAATTCGGATGCTTTTAAGTGATGCTATCGATATAAGAGAATAATGTTTACAATGTCATTAAATTCATTGTTCGTTTTGTTATGCGCTTTGTTCGGTGGCTCGTTTTGGGTTTTGCGCGTAAGCCATTGCAAAACGACCACGACGACAATATTCACAGTAGCTAAATGGCATCATAATAATAATAATTGAAATAACCCCTTATTTTATTATGGTGATTTGTGCTTTGCCAATAAAACTGACAGAACCAATTTCATTGCGAATCCATATATATTGAAATTTATACGTTAATGGAGCCGAGAGTTATACATTCGATCGCTTTAGCTTCATTTCCTTTCCTTTCCTCTCTTGTTCTTCTCTGTTGTTGTTAGAAAAATAAGAAGAAAATAAAGCCAAAGCAACGTTATTTTCATTTGTCGCGCGCATTTGATCGTTGTTATTTCCCAATTGGATGTAGCGGTTTCGATTCGATTCGATTTTTCTTTTACTTCTCTTTTACTTGTTTGTCCTCTTGTTATTCATTCTCCTCTGTTGTGTTGCTGCAATTGTGTTCGCTAGATTCGTTAAAATAACATTCAATTCCAGATATAAATATCAATTGATTCATATCCATATTGGTAGTGCAAAACGAAAAATCGGCCAGCTAAAGAAACTTTTGCCATGTTATTTATTCGTTTCCATTGCATTTCACTTTTAGCCAAACGGACGGCTAAACACAACACAGTTACATTGAACCAGTTTTCTCTCGTACCTTCGGTAATTTTTAATAAGGATTTCGTTTCGTTTTTTTTCTTCCATCCATTCTTCTTCTTCCCTTCAATTTATTATAACAACTGCTGGACTCGTTTTCGACTCTTTTCGCCGCAGAACACAAATAAAATAAATCTGAAAATGTAACAAAGAAAAGGATAACAATAACAATAACAATACATAAATTTCAACTAGGATAAAAAGCGAATAGCAAACGGCTATGCCCATCCGCCATCGAATTGTATCCACTACTGTGAAAAGAGTGAAAGAGAGGAAAGTAAGAGAGAATGTGCAGGTGGTGGGGGAGAAGGAGCTGCCTCTAGAGAGAGAGAGAATGAGAAAATGCAAACACACGCAATCTTGCCTCAATTTATGACAATACACAAGAAAGCGATTGCGGCTTTTTGGCCGACTTGTTGTTGTTGTCGTCGTCGTCGTCGTTGCTGCTGCTGCTGCTGCTTCTGCTGTATTTGTGCTACTGCAAACTTGCGATGACTTGAAAATGAAATCGTAATTGGCTTCGAATGGAATGTACACAATGATGACGGCGCTAGCGTGGCAAAATGCACACAGCAGCACAACGGTTCGCTTGTTAGTCAAAATAATGGTGCGCTTTTGTGCTGTAACAACCAAACACACATACAAACTTAAAACGAGCAAATTTGTATTTTTAAGTCGTCGTCTCTCTCTCTCTCTCTCTCTCTCTCTCTCTCTCTCTCTCTCTCTCTTTCTCTTCCTCTTGCTCTTGCTCTTGCTCTCGCTTCCTCCCTCTTTTTCTCTCGCCTCTCTCCCCCTCTCGATTTGTTTATTTTTCCAACTAAACTCCAGTAAATTAATACGCTGCAACGAACAATTACGAGTGGATTTCACCTAAATGAACTGAATGCACTGCGAGTCTGTTGAATTTAATTCCACCGACCAAGGGGAAAAATTATCGTTAGTACTGAGACCGAATGGATGGAATACCAAAGTGCGGAAAAATACGATTTCAACCAGAACCAGAACCAGACCCGAACGTAATCGATAGCATGGAATTTGAAGTCGAAATTGGTGCTTGAGCCAAACCGTAATGTGAAATAAATGAAAAGTAATTTTCAAATGTTGCAACATTTAAATTGTGTTGAAATGCCATTTTCATAGAGTTGATTTTTCCCCCTGGGAACATCTCCGCAGCAAAGACTATTGTACCTCGTTTCAAGTTTTATGATTTTAAGTGTCATAAAAATGCTTATGTTCACTACATTTGCACTTTAGCCCAGAAATGCCGAAAAAAAACCATATGTAAAAAAAACTCACATACACACATCGACGGCGTCAACGAAAGCGGTAACAAAAGCACACCCGAAATGCAACCCAAGCACCATTGCAAATATGCGAACACGACACCATAATTTTACAACCATTTGAATTCTTACGAGCTCAACGAACATTTACGCCTTCGTTTTTGGGAAAACTTCGTAATGTATTCATTTCGTCGGCGAATGGCTTTTCTTTAAACGGCAAACATTTTTTTCGTTCGGATGCATTCCAGGTTAATGACCAAGAATAATTTTTAGGTAGCTATAAAATTGATTGCTTTTTACAAAGTTTACATTTGCTTGGATAATTTTTTGTGTGGAATGAAAAATAAGAGATGGGGGAAAAAAAACCGATGATTTTCTTTCCCTTTAAAAACCCAATTTTGGCGTATGATGAATTGTCGATGAAGGGTAAAATGTGTAAATTTCGCTTAGAGCAGTGCTTATTTTGGCCGAGTTTTTTTTTATCTGTCGGCATGACACTCGCATCCCGATTTTTCGCTGATTTGATCCGTGACAAATAACGTCATCGTTTTAAGACGATAAAATCATCGAGGCCGATTGAAAGGGTCGCAGCGTGATAAATCCGACAGAGCCTAAATCAACACATTCTCCGGCTTGTAAATCGAATTATTTTAAGAGCTTGTATCCGGTGTATTTCAATTATTCAATACAATGTACGGTCCTCCTTCCCGTACAAATCGCTTGGTTAACATTTTTTCTTGTTCCGGGCTGGCTTGAAAAAACATTGATGCTCGTAAATTTGTAACAAGTTGTGTGCTTTGTGTTGTTTGCGTGAATGCGGTGGTTGGAATGAAAGAAGAAAGAAAATCCAAAGCATCTAGCCAAAAAATGGTTGTTTTAAAGTGTTTGGCTTATTTGGGCCGACCAAATCAAGTGAAAGAAATAAATAATAAAATATTGATGAGATGAAAACCCTGGAAGTCTTTCACTCTCTCGTTCTCGTACTAGTATATGGTAACCGGTCAATGTCTTCGGTGCGAGAAAACAAAAAAGAAGACGAAAAAATGCGAACAAAAATCCCGTAACACAGTAAAAAATCCGAAAACAATGATTTGAACACACAGCATACACTCAAACAAAATAAATTTTATTCGTCTGCGCGCTGCATTAAATGAAAAGAAAAAACAAAAGCAAACCTCCTAATAAATCACCGACCAAATCAACAATGAATGAGAAACGGCGGTGGAGCGAATGAGATAGAGAAAATAATCAAAAGCGAATGCGATAAAAAACAAAAGAATGTTGTAGAAGAAACAACAAACGGTAGCATGAATGGTTTGGGGCTGGGGTTTTCGGAGCCTGACGATGTAGATGGTGTGTAAGTGAAAGCGTGCGTGAACAACGCCGCGACCGTTCATATGTATTGTGTGTGTTTGTATATATAATGGCCGAGACTATAATAAGCTGTGAAACCCAATGAAAAATGTATTAGACATCAAAATCGGTGTAGCGCTTTGGTCGTGTTGTAGTTGACAGACTACGAACAACAGAAACAACATCGGCGAACATTGAATGCTATCAGTTCAGTGAAGCGCATGAAATGCATTGCAATGGTGACGGAGGCGAATGAAAAAAACTACGACGCACACGCACACACACAAATACCCATTATAGACACATTCAAGTAGCAGCTCTCAATGAGCACTTGTTATCGCGTTCGTTACAAGCAATACGCTTACGAAATAAGTACATCTCATTTTGGTTTTTGCTCTTGTTCGAAGGGTTTCTCTTGTAAAACGCAATGGAAACTGCTGTTGTTCGATGAGCGACCACAGATCCTTTTATCACATTCGCCATAGATTTCACATAGGTCGTGCGTCCTCTTGGTACTGCTGCTGTCGTCGTTTTCGTCGTCATCGCCATAAATTGTTCAATGAAAGTGGTGGTTTCTGCGGTTACCGGACGCATAAGAAAAAAAACCATGAGAGAGAGAGAGAGAGAGAGAGAGAGAGAGATAGAGGAATATTGCGAGGGAAAGGGAAGAAAGACGTTGCGCGCACGGGGCAAACACATTGCAATCACTCTTTAAAGATTTTGAAATTATCTTGTAAATTACGAGCAGCAGTGTAATCACTTTTAATTGACTCTCGCATATTGCCCATTCCGCCATGGAGCTCCACTTGATTCCAGTGGTTTGGCATGTAAGCGCCGTCGAAGTGTGCTCGACGAACATCATCAACAACAAAAACAACATTTTTTTTACGGTTGCACAATAATAATGCTGAACCGATTACGATTGTTAAGTTACAACGGCTAGCGTGTTCGCAAGAGATTAAATGGCACAAAAGAAAACGAAGCGTGAATAAGAATGTAAGCTACTCAATCCCAACAAAAGTGATTTCCACGTGGCTGGTTTCCATCAGTCACAATATATACATATTCTCGGTTCGGTTGCGACGGTGGTTTTCTTGTTCTTTTCGCTTTTCATCGAATCATCATATCGTTCACACACACGCACCCATACTATTTGGCGTGGGCTCGTCGAAAAAGTCTCTCTCTCTCTCTCTCTCTCTTTCCCTCCTCGATAATTGTAATCGAGAGTCGATTTAGCAATGGATCGGCTTGATGGTTTCCACGATGATTACCACCAAAGCATTTTAATGATTGTGTTAATTAATTGTGTCTAGCACAAGATTTCATCAGCATTCAACGCGAGTAAATTCCAATGGTTTGAATGTAAAAATTATGCCGCAACAGCAATAGCAACGACACCAGCAGCAGAAGAAGTAGCGCGATGGTGTTGGCAGCAAGCAACGGCTTGTTTATACCGTTTATGAATGTTGTTAATTCAATTGACTCTGCGTCATTTCGCTCGTGTTGCTCACTTTATTAGATTAGCCCAAAAAATATTCTCAATATTCTTTTTATACAGCGGAATATCTTGTGTATATGTGATAACCGAATGGCATAACATTGCCAAAAATGCCATATTTTCGGCGTTTCTCTTTCTCTCGTCTCATCCAAAATCCATATTCAGCACACTCCGAAACTCTTTTGCACACTTTGCCTGCATTGTGCCTCGATTCAAAATGCTTTTTTAGGCACCAACATCGACCGATTCAGCTCATAACAGCCAAGGAATACATAAACTTGTGTAAATATTTTGATATTTTTATTAGAAAAATTGTTCGTGTTCATGGTGGTGTATACCCAAGCGTGATGTCAAAACACCATTCGCCACTCAATGTTCGTTGCATTTCAAAGAGCCATATAGCCAACAAAAATGCTATTACACTCTCAAACACACACACACACACGCACACACTCCCAATGCTCAAGCATCTCGGTTCAATTTGAGAGTTATGTGTGTGTGTATATGCCAAAGGTCCATTGGCGTTGATGCGAATATCAACGCGAGATATTTTCTCATTTTATATTCCATCTGCGGCCTTTTATGCTTTTTCTTTCATTCATTGGCGCATTTTTACATTGCACTTCGCTCGTTCGCCACCGTTTCATTGTCGGCTTTTTGCCGAGAAAACGGGATAATTTTCAATGTTATTTTTTCATTTCGACACAGTTCACGTGTGTTGTTGTAAAAAAAAGGAAAATCAGCGGCAACGAACGTCAGCAAACGAGGGAGAGAGAGAGAGAGAAAGTAAAAGAGCGAGGAAAAAAAATCTAAATTGAACCAATCAAAAGCTTGGTACAGGTTTGGGTGTTACAATGTACGTACACCCATCATCCAGAGAATGAATACATTGTATCACCATGTCATATTTGAAAGAAATTTACTTCGCATCACTCGCATGTTGAACAAACATTTTTTTTAAACAATTACATGCAGTACAAATTGACACAATGGCATCGCATTCTATTCACTCAACTCTCTTCAACACAGCACACACATACTTACTCTCGAACTGTGCTCATCGTTTGGAATTTAGTACTTGGCAAATGTCATTTCATCTGCAGATGAAAAACAACAACGAATTTGTACAAAAGAATGAGCTCGAATGTGATTGTCTAGAGATAATATAAACTACACACACGTGTGACACGAACAACATTCTGTAACATATTATCATTTTTTTTGTTGCTCTCTGCATGAAACAGGAAATCCATTTAACTTTCAATTTTAAAATAATAATTCAATGTGGCGTTTACACGCATAACCAACACCACGAATATGTTCAAACATACAATCCATTTGTCGAGACGCACACACACACACACGTACTACGCACAAATGAATTGAATAATTAAATTATTTAAATTCGAATGAAATAAAAATCAGCACTGGATTTGGTAGAGACATGCCACGACACACAGATATCGTTTACCGAATGAAAAAAAAAACAATCAAAGTGAAAGATGATAATGTAAAAATCGTGCATCCGAATGAGCGCCAATAAAACTCAAATGGTGATGGACAAGGGGAGAAAACAGTGTATACTGAGATGTAGTCGAATTTTTAATTGGCATTTTTGTTGAATAATTCATGCGGTCCCCGTGTATTCAATTCGATTGTCAGATAAGTGTATTTTCATCGAACTACGTTAGGTGTGTGACAATGTTCGTTTATCATTTTTATTTTCTCGCGCATTTGTTTGGATATGCAAACGGCGCACGCATACAGTATTCGAAAAATATTGTAAATCGGATATATTGCATATGTTTTTTTTGCATTCGCTCTCTCCAATGGTTCGTGCAAAAATCGCAAAAATATCAAATTCATGGAGGAAATATAATTTTCGATTTTCTCTCTCTCTCTCTCTCTCTCTCTCTCTCTTTCACTCACTCATTCATCGCTCGTGATATTCACTCTCACTATATCATGTGGAATTTTGTCAATGCCTCGGTGCTATTTTCCCTCTTTCATTCCTGCACCGTCATTTTTCCGCCTAAATTGGAGCAATGGCATTTTTTTTGTCATTCACAGCATTTTTCATCCTTCACATCATGTCACATTTAATTTAAATTAAACACACTTTTTTTTAGGCTACGTTCAATTCGCGCGCGTTCTCTCTTTCTCTGCTCCATTCGCGGTTATTGTGCGAGCACCCTTTTTTATGTGTATGTCGTCGGTGCGGTGATTCGGCGGCCGTCATAACCAACGAAAATAAATATCCGGCATTCGATTTTGATATATAAACAATATTTATTTTTGTTGTCTTGTCTTGTTTTGTTCAGTATCATGATTGCCAATATCGTTTCTCTTTCGATTTTTTTCTCTCCTGCATATCGTATGCATGCGAATATGATTCATGATCGTACTATTTATTAAAATATCAGAATTAATTGAAAACTCGGATAAAACATAGTATATACATATATCTATGGGTGAGATTGAGAGTGAAGTATGTTTTTTCTTCGATTTATATTTTTGAAAAGGCGAGTATGTTTTCTGATGATTCTGTTGGCGTTAAAGTAGAGTATGTTGTAGTACCGTCTAGCCTCCGCGGTCTTCATGGTTTTCGCGCAACTGATAAAAGATAACAACATGGTGTCTTCGGCAAAGTTGTAGTACTTGAGGTCTTCTATAACTAAGCTGAAGACAAATATCTCTTATCTCTTATCAGTTGCGCGCAAATCGCGCACATATAAAAGCAAATTTTATATAGAACTTTTTTTTTCTTATCATTTTTTGCGCTTTTCGCGGAACTGATAAGAGATAAGAGATAACTTTCTTCAGCGATGTTATAGAAGACCTCGAGTGCTACAACTTTGCCGAAGACACCAAGTTGTTATCTCTTATCAGTTCCGCGGGAACCGTGAAAAACCGCGAGGACCCGCTAAAAACGAACATACTCGCTTTTAACCATTTTTAAGTCGACAGAAACTTGCTCTTCTCTTTCGTAACAAAGTCAATCAAACATACACTACTCTCAATCTCACCCATAGATATAGGCAACGTATAAACCGAAGCATAGCAACGAACAGCAAATTATTGCAACAGACACAATGAAAATGGGTGAAACCTTTATCACAAATAAATAATTGATAAAGTGACATACACATGATTGATATCGAATGTGCTTGTGTACCGTGCGCTGGCATTAATCGAATTGAATGACTGCTGTTGTTATTACCGAATCGACGAGAAATTTGTTACATACACATGCAGGCAAGTACGATATGTCTGCAGTATGGGAAGAAGAGAGGAAAAAATGGGCCACTTGAATCACTTATACCACACACACACACTCATCCAGAGAGAGTGAGTGAACCCAGAACGAGGTGAGATGTTTGTTGTTCGGCGCATGAATTCACAGAGATAAAAATTTATCATTCCCAGTTTTATTTGATTTTTTCTGCTGCTGCTGCTGCTGCCGCCGCCGTTGCTGTTGCTTCTCTTTCTCACTGTATATTGTGTTATTCCACTTCGTGTGCTGAATCAATAAATCTTTGTTACTATTTCTGCGTCACGGGCGTGTTACAATTTCATATGAGAGAAACGAGGGAGAGAACGAGAGAAAGAGATGTACCGGATGAGAGTATGTGGTAGTGGGGAAAAAAGCAGATACAGAAATTTATATCTGCAGTTTAGTATCGCTTAGTTTGTTAGGAAATGAATAAAAATTGTTGTTTGGCCATTCGAATTCGTGAAATGGGCCAAATTTTATCATTTTTAGGTGGCCGGATTTCATTACTGGCATTTCTCTTTCGCACTCTGGTGCGCGGGCGCTCGCTCACTCACTCGTTTGCTTCTCGTCTCACCGCCTCTCTGGCTTCGCCAATTGTTTTTGCCAGGCGTGTAATTTTTTTCGCGTTCAGATTTTTGACCATCGAAAAATGTAATAAACAATTGTAAAGCCCAGGCCAGTTCCATTTACGTATAAATAATGCATAAAATATCCGGTCCTGTACCTTTATAACTTTATCATGGCATTTTGTTTTGGCACCCAAAATATTCATGCCCAACCACATTCTATGAATTTAATACGCTAAATGCCATTGTTGTTTACAAACACATCGCAGAGAGGGAGGGAGAGAGAGGGCTGCAACGTGTGAACTAGTTTAATTTTCATGTGACTCGCCGAATCGCATATCGTTCACTGTTTAATGGATGCTTTTATGAATAAACTGTGTGAGATGAGAATGGGGAGTGTGCATGAATACTTTATCATCATCATTCGAAATGGACAAGAGCTCTATTATGATTTTATTGCTAATAACGCGGTCAATATTTGATTTTTCAAGTGGCATCGCAAACAAACCAGCACAGAGAGAAAGACAGAGGTAGAGAGAGAGAGAGCATTCCCGTTGGAAAGCATGAAAGCAATAATTAAATTAAACAGGATTTGCGCTGGTTCACCGATAACCTGTCATACGAATGATGTTATATGAAAAAAAAACCATCCTAAATAGCTCGTGTAAATCAATGTATATCTAATGAACCTCATTCAGGGTTCAGCGGCGATATCATCTCTCGTTCGCTCGCGAGTATCCGCCATCACGCTGCTTCATTTCCTCTCTTCTCCCATATCATCATCAAGGTCTAACGATTTTTTTTGTGTTAGTATTTAGTTGCACTGCCAGAGAGATATTGTGTAATTCCCACATAAAAATCTCCTATCCTCGTTTCCAGTAAGCTATACGCTGCTAATGGCATCGGGTCATAAATTATCTGAATGTATGCGGCTTTCTCACACTCTGACGCTCACTCACAAAACAAGCGCGCACTAATAAAATGTTATTATTTCGAGTCACAAAGCCATACTTTGGGCTTATTCATGTTGTGTACTTGGATGCGCGCGAGCACATCGGTCGGTTTTTATCTTCGCATCATATCGTTATAGTCTTGACAGACACTTTCTTTCGCTCGTTCTCTTGCTTGCTCTCTCGTGCCCGGTTAGTTGGTGTTTGAACGGCGAACAAAGCCATTTCTGGTTGAGACAAAATAAGAAAAATCACCCGAATTAATGAATGGTTTTGAATTTCCATGTTTGCCGCTTGCATTATTTCCAAGCTTTTCAGTCACTGGCTCAGCGTACATAGCAAATAGGATATTTTTACATATCTCATATGATAGCCCATAAATTAACCCAATGAACGAGCGTGCATCACATCCGATTTTGATGTGGTTTTTCTTTCTCGGAGTGAAAAAAGGTCCCGGTCGTTCAACCATTCCAAGTTTTGACAACCCGATTTGTAGAAAAAGACATTTGCCGCGGATTTCGTGTGTGGGTACACGTTCGGACAAGGTGTATTTGTATGGTGCAGATTATGCTTATTTCGTGGTTTTTCACCTCGTAAAAATGTGCACATGGACAAGTATTTGTCATATTTAATTAGTGTAGCCGCTTCAAAATTCACGTCCGCTTCACGTCAAAATCGATTTAATTTCGTAACATCCAGGATCCGTTTTCGTTTTTTTTTTAAATTGACCTCTGACAACAACAAAAAAAAACGTATACACGCTCACGATAACGACCAAAAATTAAAACACAACTGACAATGACCACAGCACATTTTTAGCACATACGAAATGTGTGTGTGTGTGTGTGTGTGTTGTTTGTTATCGTTATGCGGACATTGTTTCTCGTTTCCATTGCAATGTGCAAATATATACCGTCCATATATTACACAGTGTATTTTATGATCGTTGAAGTGTAGGTCGTTCAAATGTATAAAATTAACCACTATTTATCACGACTGCATCAAAGCGAGGTGAAGGACGGAGGCAGAACGGGATGGCAAATTTGGTACACAGCAAATAAAATGTAACAATTTTTTGAAATTCATTTAAATGGTTTGGAATTTACAATTGGATTTTGCTTTTGGTAGCGTATTCACAGCAAAACATTTTGCCCAACTCGACAAGCCCTAGTTTTATGGTTATACCGTTTTTGCGGCTTTCGTAACAACCACATAAACGAATAAATGAATGCCTCTCTGTGTGTGTTTTTTTTCTTGAGCTTTTAATACTGATGTTTTCCTCTTTCACCAAATTCAAATTAATTTTTAATCCGTTGTCAGTCATCTTCTCGGCCGCACACATACACACCATAATGCCACTTTGAAATGTGACAAACATGCGCTTTGCGTCAGCTAGATGCACTTTTTTCCCTCTAGACTTTCAAATTAGTTTCATCCAGTTTTTTTTTTGTTGCTCTATGTCATGTTTTAATAATGGCGCGTGTTCTTCCGTTCGAAAAAATTCGTTGACATAATGTGAATGTGTATTTCATCCCTAACTTCCGGTTTTTGCATAAAATATTGAAAATAATTCTGGAAAACTTCAATCTCTGTTACGAAAAATGCGTTTTCTACCTTTGGCTCATTTCTGTTAAATCTGTGCTCTAGCAGATGTTCCAGTTTTTATCTGTTAGTTCATCGTAAATTTTTTCGTTTGATGAATAGATTTTGTATGGTAAATGTTTAAAATATTAAATTCAATTAGAAGCATTCGATTGGGATGAAGTATACCCGACCATAATGAACAAAAAAATAACAGAAATTAGTCCAACATAACGCAGTGCAGTTTCAAAAGCTTTTTAAATTTCAAACCGCGCTCATATATTCAATGGGATGAAGTTTCCCCAATTGACATGATCAAACCAAAAGCCATGGAATCGGACAAAAATTATCTATATATATATATATATATAAGCAGCTTTCTTTACTTTTTATCGTAGACTATTCGAAATTTATCTGATCTTTACCTCATTTTTGATGCATGCTCGTTGTTGCGAGGCTATTTTTACCAATTTTCTTGGAAGTACCTCTTATCATTTTTGGTCGAGGCAAATCCACCCAGAAACCAGTATATCCGCTTGAACTCCAAGAACTACTTGATAAAATATTGAAGATATCCTCGGCATAAATGGCACAAGATTTTCCTTGAACTTCCAATATCAGCAATATTATATAGATATACGATAAGCTTGAGTATAGTTTTATATGCAGTACATAGCTATATGAATGCTCCTCATTTAATGCATAGTCCGACATACAATTTTGTTGCTAAGTGAAAAAGACAACAGCTTCGAATATGTTAGTTTTTTGTTGCTAGTTGCCTCGCATCCACAATCAGTCAATGTCATTTCGTTCATTTTCATTAAGCAGATGTGCTAGGGGGATTTCTTACGCAAAAAATTGAAACGAATGTGCAAGAATTTATGTAAGTTTTTCTTTTCTATTATGTGATGTTTGAAATTGTCTGGAATTGTCAAATTTAATGTGAACCAAATTGCTACATTCCATTCAATTCTAGAACATTTTGGTGAATTCACTGCAATTTGATAAATTCGGTTTTATTAGCAAGTACAAATCTTAAGTACATACCTAAGCTTAGGTATGAAGATTGTCACCCTTAAGTACGTACTTAACGTCTTTTTTATGAAGCTTAAGTACGTACTTAAGGTTAATTATGCTAAGTATTACGTACTTAAGCTTCGTACTGCGAACGTATTTCACACATTCAGTGTATATGTGTATTCATTTACCCGAATTGATAGAAATGGAAGGAACTTTTCAATATTCTTTGGAATTGTTCCTTTTTTTAGTGAGAAATCCCCCTAGCAGATGTGTCAACTGGAATAAGCGGTGAAGAGTGATCTCCGCAGAGAAATGTGAATTTTATGAGCGAGCATTTTATCGTGCAATAAGGTGACTTTCCTATGAGTAATTCATGTGCCAGTTTAGCTCTGTTCTATCCGTATAAGAGGATCCATATTATTTGCGGCATTTGACAAGCTCCATTTGGACGTTGACAACCGAGTGTGTTGAATGTTTCCATAAAATCGCTTTATCTAAAGCGTGTAAAAATTGTACCAGTGCAAATTTGCAGAGAAATTTCTTATGAAAATACTTTCTGCTACAAAAATAAACCTACATAAAATGTTGAAACTCGAAATTCCCTAATCGTAGTACGATTACCTTTTTCGATCGCTGCTCACCAAGTTACAGAGAATGTTTCATTTAGAGAGGGTTGTGCACCTCTGTGTGAGAGTGTATACGTGCACTCAACATCTATTTGCATTAGTGTCATAGGTCATAGACATGGTCCATGAAAAATCAACACTCACTTTTTGCACTGATTTTCTCACAAAATCGTTCTTCCATCAAAACAAGCAAATCTTGAGCTTTCTTTGGTTGAGACCATCGATTGAAAAAAACTTCGAATGAAGGAAAATCTTAATCTGTCGAATCTTTGGTCAGCCGTCGTATAAATCATAATCCAGCTTATAAAATGAGAATGTTTCGCACACTGGAATAATAACAACATGTTTAATCATTATGTGCGGTGAGCGTATGGAATCTCATTGTGCTTATGTTTACTAAATAAGTTGTTGTGATTGGAATCGTTATTGTTGCAGTTGTGCGAGAGCATGTAATTAGTCGGTATTCGCATATGAATTCGCATCTCATACGTTTATATTGTAGCCGTAAGGATTGACCGCTGTGTCCAGCAAATGGTTAACTGTTCAATCATTGATTGTATTCAATACACGTTGGGCATTTATCAATAATGTGCATTGTTCGGGGTTTGCGTTTTGTGTAATCCTAGCATTAGGGAGCACTGGTTGGCCATGAAAAAGAAAACGAAAAATCAATACCGCACACAAACACACAGCCTTTTATATTTAATTGAACATCTATAAATCGCTGAAGCATAATGAGGATCTCGTTAGCATGCATGCATACCCAAATTATGCGAAATTAGTTTTGTGGTTCATTAATTCTGATTTGAGGCGTAATCAATCTGTACTCAGCGGTGAATCGGCTCGGCCGACCGGATGGTTCGTGTGTCACACGTAAGCAAAAACAATTACAAGCTCTATCAAAGCTACGACGGCGACACCAGATTCAAATCGGTTGCTAATAATTTATCACGCAAAATTATCATCGCAAAATTCGGTCGAACGGTGTGAGTTTGTGTGTTTGTTGTTGTTGTCATCAAATCCACTTAACCATCTATGTATATTCGACGATAATAATGGGCAATTTGTGATTTGCTACGAATTGAAATGTAGCTAGATGTTCCGTATGTTTTCGATCTCATCATCGTAATTATTCATTTATTAATTTTATTGTCACATGGTTAAAGTGTGTGCGTTTGCGTGTCGAGTGCAACCAATACCACTGTGAAAATCCACAGAAATTAACTGAAGTCATTTGATACACGGCGTGTATTTGTTACACGCACATTACATAAGCAGTAATACAAATTAACACCACCATCCGAAAATTGTCCAATTTATAAGTATCAATTTCGGTTTGACAATTCCAATTTTGAAATATGTTGACGAGTTCGACGAGCATTTTGACTGAAAACCACTTGAAACTACACCGGTACCTACTACGTATAATAATCCCTTTCTCAATTCAAACATAATTCCCAAAATTGAGAGTGAGCGTAATTACTAATCAGCACACCTTCATCAATCATCTCGGTCGTTAAATATGCCAAAACTATAAGCTGGATACGTAATGGCTTCAAATTAATTAGATTAAGTTGCTATTTCGAATATCCACTTAAATTTCATCTTCACCGTGCCAACGCACGCATCGTTCATTTTCCGGGAAGAAAAAAGAGTTTTTGTGTGGAGTTGTAAGTTTGCCCGTTGCCGTTAAACCGACAACACATGTTTATACCTGATGCACAAGACCTGTGCACGTTTCGAAAATTCAAGTGCAAATTCGTGTTTTCAATGCCTGAGCATGTTTTCGGGCTAGGCAGAGCGGGAACGCGTTTACCACGTGTAAGTTTGTGTTTACAAATGATGAGCGAATGGCTCAAGCCAAACTGTAGTGAGCCCGAACAAAGTGTGGTTTTCCATTCGAATGCATCGAAACGTTATATGTAGTTTGTTGTGAGGCGAAAGCAGTGTGTTTTGAGTTGCAACGTAACGATTCCATTGATTCCACTCATTGTTTCGTCGTTTGAAAATTGGAGACGTTTAGCTACTACACACATTCATCGATGAAATAACATCATCGGTTGTCATCTCAATACCAAACTTGAGAGTTGTTGGTTTTCGGGTAAATTGATACAATTTGATTGAATTAACATCATTATTCGCAGATTGTATGAGACTTTATCCCCCTTATTGTCCCTTTCTGTATCACCACTCTTCGTGTCTATCTTTCTCTCTCTCTCCCATTCAATGGACTTATTTGACAGGCGAATTCACATAAATTCAATGAAATTGAGCTCCAAAATCACAGATATTTCCAGGTGACGTGATAATTCGACTTGCCAAGCCCGTCCAATCTCTAATTTACACAAAGTCAATGAAACACAAATAAGAACACGAATAAATGCTAGACAAACATTGAAGAAATAGCATTAGGAGCGAAAAAAAAACAACTGTGTCAGCTCAATGAAATGAAACAAATAGATCAATTTCACGGAATGGATACTAGTTGGAGTTTTGGTATTTAACCTACCCTTATGAATATTACATGTTTACAAATTAATCGGCTAAATGACGCAACGGAAACACGCCTTTCAATGGAAAAGTTTGTGGCGCGCGGTTGGTCGCAGAATGAGTCGAATCTTCATACGCTCTAATAAACTATTATCGAGTATCCGATTCCAAATAGCCAATTTTGTGCCGAATGAATAAGTCTTTTTCGACGGTTATCGAACGGCAACCTAAGTGCATAGTGAGAGATAGACAATGATTATTATGATATTACGGAAAAGTTTTGCCATTTCCACAACCCCATGTGAAACGTAATACGACCGGTTGATCGAATGGCGTATGTGCGGTCTGTTGCAAATTAATAGTTACATGAAACAAGGCTGTGTGACACGACATTAGTGGTTCCATCTTGAATTGATGCGAATAATTACGAACCATTTAACGGTAATCACACATTATTAGTATATTAGGCACATAAAACCAGCTTTATTATGTTCCAAAGCGAAATAACATATCAGTTCACGCAGTTTTTTGCTGCGCTAGGCAACCATTTTCCCTTTTTTTCTAACTCTTCGTCTCTCTTACTCAATTCGCAATTACCGTTTTTTTATCATTTTCTCCGTCCGCAAGCTTCTTTGAAAACATGAAATTCCTCTGTGTCACTCAAACGTTAGTCAACAAATTCACTTTATTCAAAAAAGATTTCAACGAATTGAGTTATTCAAACGAGTTTTCGTTGCAAAAAAAAAACAACACGAGAAATGAAATAGTTCCCATAATTTTTCCAACTTTTGCAGCGAATTGAAATGACAAAAACGGAGTGATGAAAAAAACGAGTTGATTTTTAATTTAGTTCCAAACACGCATCTCGGAAATGCATAGGAAATGAATCAAAGATTGGACACACACACACAGAGAGAGAGAGAGAGAGAGAGAAATGGAAAGAGAGGGAGTTTGCGGGAAAAAAATGTGTGTTTGGTATTATTTGAACGAAGATGAAGTACAAAGACTTCTTAAAACGAAGGGAAATAAAGTGAAATAAACTTAAAATTGTTTTTGTGACAGGCTAGTGATTCTTAGTGAATATAAAAGGCAAAAAATGCATCTTGTAATATAGCATTTACTTACTTACATCTCGGGCACCGCTCTCGCTTGCTTTTTTTTCGTTGCTCACTCTCTTTCCATATTAAAAGCAAAATTTATGATCGCAGTCGCTTCGACACCGATTTTCGCATACATAAAATGGCCTTACATTCGAAAGATTGGCCATTCCAAGCGAAACCATAAAATGGTATTAAGCAATTCAATGTTTGGTTGAGATGGTTTGAGGCCGAGCCGAGTCCTGTCCTGTCGAGCGAGCGAGAGAGTGAGTTGCGATAAGAATTAATCTTGTGATTTTCTCCCGGTTTCTCCAATTTCACTACTTTTCCCATTCGACGGGCCGTGGCGTGGTGGAGAAGTGTAAATCTCTCTTGGTTCGTTGGGAATGGTTTTTTTGCGTCTTCTTTTACAGCTTTCGGTAGTCTTGCGCATCTTTTAGATAAATTATATTTGCATTCGACTTTTTAGTTCATAAACTTTGTAAGCATATGGCCGAGCCAAAACATCGTAGAGAATTCGCAATAAGAAGAAGAAAAAAAAACTTTTCGCTCTGCAATATGAATCACAACGCGAGCACGCCGAAAAAAACACGCAATTTAGTCGCCCGTCTCGTTGCTGCTCTCAACAATTGATTACCTCTCTATTGTGTGTGTGTGTGTGTATAATGTTGCTCCGCTGGGCCAAGCCAAAGCCTGTCGAATTTCAAATTCATCAAGTCTCTACAACATTGAGCTGTTACTACGACGACGCGAGTAAAAAAAAAGGTTATTTGCAAACAAATTAAAAAGGCGAGTCGTGCTGACATGGTGTGTCGGATTTTTTTCTCTCTCGATCTCTCTTCCTCGCTAAAATTTTGAATACTTTTGGAATGAGATTAAGTGGCGTGCATTAAAAATGTTTATGGTCAATTCTTCATTCAGTGTGTTAAATCACAATTTCGTGTCGGCGAGGGCAATTTCGGCGTAAAATTATGATTTGAATCAGCTGTCGTACGCCTAAATAGATCTTTTGGGATTTTTTTCTTCTTCTTTCGTTCTGGGGAGTGGCCAAATACTTGAAGCAATTTCTATGTTAACTAGTCAAGCAAAGGATTGTTCTGGTTGCCACTTCTGCTCTATCGATGTCGTTGCAGAAAAAAAATGAGACATGAACATTTTGGCGAATCTACAATGACGGTGAACAAGGACAACATTAATCATGTAAACAAAATGGGCGAACGTTCAATCGTGATGATGATCAGGCGCAAGTGGCCGAAAAGACTCTTCTTATTTCGGGAAAATACAGTAGCCGAAATGTACGTGCATCAAGTGCGAGAGATAGAACGAAGCCAAAAATGTAAAATGTGCCACAAACAACAACAAGCAGCAAGCAAGCAACATGACTCGTGGTGAAAGTGGTGTTGATACCATTTCCGGATGGAATGCGAAACAGGCGCACGGCGGGGTATACATCGTGCCGAAAACTAAGCCAATGGATGTTCTAAATAAATGTGGGGTACATAAGAATTATATTTACTCATATTCTATTTCGCTAGCTCACTCTCGGAACGCCGATAGATATAGCGAGCGGGCGAGCGAACAAACGAGATTGTGTTATGCATGCGGCCAAAGCGTTGGGAGTTGTTTTTGTGCATTGTAAATGTGTTAGCATGTGAATGACCATTAAAAATTATTAATAGTTTGCTTTTGGATAACGTACGGGGGAAAATATTTCACGAAAATATAGGTCAATGATCTATTGAATAATTTTGCAGGCTCTTGTTTAACAATTTGAACAACTTTTTGTTTGGTTTATGGGCGAGTGTGTATGTGTGTGTGTATGTGCAGCAAAAGACATGAATGCAGCAGGACATTGATCGCATTCCATGCTTTTCATCGCTTCGTTAGCCGCGCCTGCCTCTAAATCTCTCGCTCTTTTCCTTTCTCTCTCTCTCTCTCTCTCTCTCTCTCTCTCTCTCTCTCTCTCTCTTTCTCTCTCTGACTTGTGTCCGAACGGAATGGCCATTGAAATATGCTGCATGCCTCTCACACACTCAGGAATGCACCGGTTTTGCACGAAACGAGAGAAACGTGTCTGTGTTGAACTTATCAGAAACAAACAAAAACAGAGCAAAACAAAAAATGTCGGATTTCAACTCGACTAACATGGTGCATAGATTGCGTGTTTACTGATGATGATGGGCCATAGCCGCAGCAAGTAACAACAACAACAACAACAAAATTTGCTTCAGCACACATACATTGATTTATGTTTTTATTCGGCGCATACACAAAAATGCTTGTGTACTTTCTGCTGAATTGATAGTGACCAACGTATCAATTATGCTGTTGTTGTCGTTCGTTTCACATTCGCCCAGCATTTTGGCGACGTTGCGTGCTCTACTTGTTACTTGGCTCTGCCCATAAATTCGATGAGATTAATTAGATTACGTGGTTTTCAGTTACACTATTGCATCCCTCTCTCTCTCTCTTGCCTCTTTTTCATCGTTCACCGTAATGTTTAATGATATTTTCGCAGTCCAGTGGCACTCAAGTAGGCGAATAAAAGAAACGCGCGAATGTGCGCTGTATGTGTTGATTTTCATGTTTTGAAACGATTTGTAATTAATTTGTGCGTGTGCGCCTGTCGGCTGGCTTAGTATCTCTAATCAATTGACCGAAACAATGCATTTTCACAACTCGAAAAATCCACACACTTACACGGAGATTCAATATTTTGCAAACGTTCATGTAACAACAGCAAATATTTTGTTCGTGACTATCGTTGAAATGGGCGAATCAATGAGAAAATCACGGTTTTAAAACTCTCTGCTTGAATTTGGATCAACGAATCGATGTGCTTCGGTGTACACGAGGATAATTTCATTCCAACATGGAATTATCGGTATCAGCAAAATATTTTCCATACGAACATTTCTGTTTTTGACACATGGAAGGGATTTTCATAACTGGAATATTTTGAAACAACAGAGGTAAAAGTTGAATAGAAAAGACAGCTCTATTATTCATTTTTTTTATCATTCATTGGAACTGCAAACTTAATTATTTCTAGGAAGTTTTTTTTATAGATCAAAAGTATTGTATTGAATGATTGAGTAATCTGAATGTTATGGTAATGTCAATCCTTGTTCAAAGGCATGCTGAAAACGATTTTGAATCATCGTTATAAGTTATAACTTATAACATGATGAAGAATACATTAGTATTGCCATCAAACACATACACGTGCATTGTCAAACGTACGTAATAAGAAGTCACAGAACCTCCTCACTATGCGATATTCATAGATGGCATATTATACATGTATTAGCAGCATTTACGGGAAAAATTCAATTGCAATAGTTTCGTGCATGCGAAAAAAAAAAGTTCGTTGAGCTTCAAAAGAGAGAACGGGAGTGATTTTGAATTTTTGTTGATCAAATACTCTTGTTTACAGGATGTTGGATTCGTTTGTTGCCAAAGAAGGGTGAGGGAGAGAGAGAGAGAGACGTATGGCTTTATCTTTATCAATGCTTATGAATAATGCATTTTTGCCATGAAACTTGTGTGCGATGTTTCATAAATTATTGGCGATATTGACTGTTTGCAAAGTCGCAGCATAGCGCAGCGCAGCGCGGCGCAGCCCGTCCATGCGAAATATGGTAATCCAATCAAAATAATGCTTAAATGAACAAAATTCTTGTGCAAGAGATTTTTCGCATATGGAAAATGATTCAGCGAAACGGAAGAAACTATGAATCCATTTCAAACATCTTACATACACATTCCCATTAGCTACGGCCTATTTATATATACATATTCGCATATTCAAAACTATTGGATGGAATTCGGTGTATGGAAAGTTTCGAAGCGATGGCAGTGTCGAGCTTAAAAAGGACAGAGGAAAAGAATATTATAAAAGCTTGCAATGAAATAAAGCGAACATACTAAAATGTCGACGATGAGAGTGGAAGGGAGTGAGCGAAGCGGGAAGAGTCGCAAAATGAGAACTTTGTAGAAGAGCAAAAGCATACCCAAATTGATTTTCAATAAAAAGTTATGGCATCTCAATGGATATAAATATGGAATATTTTCCTCTTGAAGTTTTCTCGGTAGATTTTTTTTCTTCTTCACATTTTCTCTTTCGTTTCGTTTCATTTCATTCGTCGTCTCTCGTCTTCAATCGGCAGCATCTAAGGGCATTGATTGCAATCAAATGACTACGAGAGTGTGTATGTATACTGTTCATGGCGCTTGCACGATGAAATGCTTCGATTTCCTCGTTCAATGCGCCAATCGAAGCGAAGCCCGAAATGTCGACGATGCAAAATCAATCAGTTCAATATGTATATCAGTCGCAGCCAGCGCTGCTGTACAACAAATTCTCTCCCAGCGAGACATAAATTATATCAGCGAACATGTAAATTATATGCAAACTCCATGCAAAGACACACTCACTCTACCGACCACAACTACCACTTCTTTTCTTTTTTTGTTCCCACCTTCACCACCATCTTCATCCTGCTCCAACCTTCTCCTGTACGTGCAACGTATTTAGGAGTTAACGTTTGCATTATTTATTGATTTCTGGCAAACGTTGGATATTACTTAAGTTTCGTAATTTATTCGTCTCCAAGGTAAAATTTAATCAAATTGCAGCGTGCTGTCGCTCAAATCGCGCTACGCGACATGCTTTTTTCTTGCTCTCTTTCGTTTTTCATCAGAACATCTTCAACGAAAGGAAAATCAGAAAATCCGTAGAAAAATTCTTCGAAACTATACTGTTTTCATCATTACGAGCACAACGACCTCCCGTAGAATCGAAAGAAAAATGCGATTTAAATGCCATTGATTTTGTCAATGTGACTTTGAAAACGTCTCGATGTCGACAGTCGTCGACGCAATTTTGCTATTCCCTCCTAAAATACGAATTTAAATACCAAATATTTTCTAATTGCTAAAATCAACGCTCTCGCTTCGTCTTTTGCACACAAAATGTCACAAAACGAACCGAACCGAACCGAAGTTTTTCCCATTAAATCGCATAATATATTTGATTCGACTTACTGAACTCAATCTCTCTCTCTCTCTCTCTCTCTCTCTCTCTCTCTCTCTCGGTTGCACAGTTTTTTTGGGTTCTGCAGCTTGTGGAAATTTTTCGGTTTGTCAGACGGTTTTCGATCTAAGTATTTAAGTGCAAATTAGAATAACATTTTTTTTCTCTGTTCTCAGTTGTCGTTACATCCCAAAATCCAATCTAATCAGCTTGATGCAGTGCATTTCATTTGCAATGGCTGTCTCTCTCTTTGCGTAAAAGATTTTCATAGTTCGCTTAAGTACTTCAATTACTTTCGAATTTCTCAGATTTTTGTTGAAAATCTCTTTGTCATAATCGAGTTAAGCAATGAGAAAAATAACTAGAACGACGTTTGGTTTGGCGCCATCTGCAAGGTGAAAGTATTTTGCAATGCAAATACGTTCTATTGTTGCTTTCATTGGTTGCTGTCACTGATAGTTGGCAGTATATTTATATAGAAGTTTCATAGTTCAGCATTCAGCGTCAAGATGTCGCTTAAATATAGCATTAACATGTGCTCCATATAAAAACATAGGCAAATTTTATCATTGAGTTAAGGGATCGGGTAAACATCAAGTTTTTCACCGCACTGCAAATCGCATTTGAATGCCATTCAAATGAAATCTCATTAAAACTTCCACACCGAATACTCACACACATCTATAAACTACACATGCACAACGTATGCAACAAAAACGAAAAGACTTACACTCACTTCTGCCAGAGCGAAATTCACTCTTTCGCATACACATTCATAGAAACACATACTCAAGCCATTTAATCGGATTTTGACACAACACAATCTGTAACTTTTGACTAAAGAAAAACCATAATTGTAAAACACTGCAACACATCACATTGTTGCTGCAAACTTATTATTGTTGCCGAAATGTAATTCGAAGGCAATATTCACCGGATGAGGTCATGTATCCGGTATGCATCGACAACCATGATGATCGACTGGCTATGTTACAGAGCAATGATTCAAGTGGCTTGTGTGGTGTGGTGTGGTGCGTTCCATTCGTTTGTTCACATGTGTATTTGTTCATAATTCGCATAAAATGACTGCATTTTGGTCAATGGATGTGCAGAACAAAGATTTTTGGTTACAGGGCAAAAACATTCTTGCAAAAGCTTTCTCTCTCTCATTTTCTCATTCAATTACCACAATAAGAGCTATTCGGTGCCCTTAGTTACATGCTTCAAAAGCAGAGTCATAATCGGATTACTTATCCATTAGATATTTATGACCTTTTTCGGTCAGAGAGAGAAAGAAAAAACGAGTGCGATTTGCCAAAATGTCGATTATAATGATCATATTTTGTCGGCCACAAACCCGATTAGAAGCGAAACATTTCGAGCCGAATTTCTTCATTATGTTCCAACCATCGAATGAATGGTCGATGTGCATATTTTTCCGCTCCGGGCGGGATTTGGTTCAACATTGCGTAAAGTGAGCAAAATCGTTGGCTTTGAAAATATCCAAGCCTACTTCCCTCAGCTGCAACATTTTAATCTCCAGCTCTTTTGGTGTATCAAAATCGAACAACATAGAATGTTCGCTCTAGGCTGCAACCGAATTGGATTCACTTTATGCAAATACTCACATCTGACTCGATTCGCATCCAACTGCAAAGGGAATTATAAGCTTTTGATATCCATTGGCGTTTTTTCTTCTCTCTTCCCCCAATTTGGTTAATTGAACACTCTTTTTTTCCTACGAGAGCAAATCAATGCTTTGCAGTAACCAAACGTATGCAAAACGCTCAACAACACTTATGCCAGTAAATCAAGTGAACTTATCCGATTTAGCTGTTACACTAATCGACGAATGAACCATCCGGTTTTTCGGAAAGCTCCACCAAATGAAACAAATAAACGAAGAAAAAAATGCAGTTTCATGGATGGGAAAAAAATTTCTGGTTTCATAGTTCATTTGGCCAAGTCGTCAGTACGAACAATGTCGGAGAGAAAATGATTGATTCGCCCGACTGTAGAAAACTAATTTCCGATCTTCTTTTTCCCTTCTCCGGTGCGTTATGGTTGGCATAAGGCCAAGCGTAAAGTCGTGTTTATCCTGTTATTATCGGTTTTTCTCTGTAATGAACTTCTTGGAATTAATATCATTAAAAAATCATCTAGTGCTTGTTCTCAAATGAATTTTTCCATTTTTTTTGTGCATTTACTTGAAAGAACCAGTAACTTTGAAATTACTCTGCACTTTCGATGCAGAGACTGCATAATGTAGCTCTATTTCTTCTCATGATTTTCGATTTATTCCTCTTTTCGCTCAATAAAAAGGTTTCCCACAATATTTTGCTGTATTTCATTAGTTTATAAACTTAAATGTAATTTATTCATCGTTTATTTGCATCAAAAATAGAAACTTATCGATTCTCTTTGTAAAACTGATGAAGGGAGTAGGTCATTGATAATAATTCCTTTGAATGAAAAGACGTTGAAGAGAAAGAGATCACATCTTTGAGATTCATTTTACTTGCTAAGCATTTTTCTATCCCGATGGAATGTTGCAACGTCGATGACCCAATTATTTTCTGCTACATTGCATCATAAACGAGATATATTTTGTTTGGACCAAAAATAAAGAAAAGTTGTTCATGAATGTGGTAAATTTGAAAAGACTTTTCGTTGAATCCATTCCGAAAGATTAGCCGGAAATTAAGATTGAATCCAATTTAATTGCAACGAAATTGTTATGAAAATAAATTAAGTTACTTATTTGATGGCAATTCAAATGCTCCAGTCACACTTGAATTCCATGAAATAAAGTTTATCGAATTTCAAGGGAAAAATCCAAACTTGATAATTAAACTGAAATCCAATTTCAACGGTAACATGACACATTTTAATTATGATTGTGTGTTATCTGCAAAGTTTTGAATGTCGAGCGATTCATCCAATATTTACGGTATTTTATTACGATGTTGCAATTCAACGACAAAATGCCCTAGATAATCTATATAATTTTCTGTCAACAAATTTTCCTTTTAGTGGCTGAATTTAAAACAAAACCATCAGATAACTAAACAGATTCAGGTCATAAGCGCTGTGAATTGAAGACGTTACAGATATTTTTACGGCAATGATGAGTTTTAAAACCATTTGCTCTGGTTTGATTTACGCGCTTTCTTTCGCATTTCTGAGTAGAGTGAATTGTGGTAGTGTCGATGAGTCTATTTATCGTACAGTGGAAACGAGAAATGGTGCAGTGCGTGGAATTTTGAAGAGAACGGCTTTCCATCAAAAACCATATTTTCAATTTATGGGAATTCCATTCGTGAAGCCGCCAATTGGAGAGCTGCGATTCAAGGTGTTTATCCAAGAAATCATAAAGTTTGAACTGCAAACCATATTCAGTATACACTATATTTATTATGCATAATAGGTGCATTTTATGCATTTTCAAGGACAAAAATATTCATAACTCGACAATTGTGCAAAAATAATTTTATAGGTACCGGCACCAATTGATTCCTGGCAACCGCAAGTGATTGATGCATTTGAATATAAAACAGCTTGCAGTCAAATCAAATTTTCAAAGAGCGTCAATATATCGAATGAGGATTGCTTACATTTGAACATGTTTATTCCTGTCGTGAATACAACGTCCAAACTAGCGGTGATGGTGTATATATTTGGTGGAGCTTTTGTAACAGGTAGCGATGAGCCGTATGGGCCGGATTTTTTGATGGAACGCGAAATTATTCTCGTTCGAATTGCTTATCGACTTGCTATATTCGGGTTCTTGTCGTTGGGCACGCCAGAATATTCCGGCAACATGGGATTGAAAGACCAGCAATTGGCCATGAAATGGGTATATGAAAATATACAATATTTTGGAGGAGACAACACACGGATTACACTCTCTGGCCATAGGTACTGTTGTTCGGTTGACGTGAGCGGCTATCTGCTATTAAAAAATGAACAATAAGAGAAATTGCTGCAACAATTAAACCATTTGAACCAATAACAGGTTCCATATCTGCCACACATCATCTCTTAAATGATGACTCCAGAAGGTATTTCCATCGTCTTTTGGCCATGAGTGGAACCGCAAATATGCACGATTTACACGTGAAAGGTGACCATCGATGTGTGATGAAATTGTTTGCCAAAAATTACAATCAATCAGGGAATAATCTGGATGAATTGATTGAATTGTTGAAGAGCGTTCCAACCACAGATATTAATCAGTTTTTCGTTGAGATTGCAGCCCGTGAGCAAAACGTTTATAAATCTATATTCGATCCAATAATTGAATGTGCGTACTTCACGAGGTTTATTTATACGAATTTTTGGCTTTTAATTGATTTCGTGGCACAATTTGTGGCACATGTATTTTCAATCTATGCGAATATTTATAGACAAAAATGCCGTGCAACCTTTCCTTACCGAGAATCTGATAACAAAATTTTATAAAATATGTTGCCTAAATATAACTTCATATTACACTATTGTTGATAGGTTACATCAAATTTGACATAAGAAATAATTATTCAAAGTTTTTTCCATGAGTGAATGGGTTATTGTATAAAAATGAAAATCTAGGAATATCTTCGGTTTGCGGACGAAGGCTATGAAAGCGAAGAGACGTTAAATGCGTATTTGAATGATTTTTATGTTGTGCTACCAATTCGAAGATATGACGGAACGATATCAAAAAAAGTAGTTATTGTTACCTACTGATTTCATGTGAACTAAAAATGATAACCTGATTTTTTTGTAGCCATATCTCAGTGGATTGATGAATGGATTGTGTGATTTTTATTTTACCAACCAAACTACCAATTTTGAGCGGGCAAATCAACGGCTTATCATGGATTCAAATCTGGAATTAGACTATTTAATGGAAACATGGATGACGCAACATGTATCTATTTCTCAGAAGAATACATTTTATCACGTGTAAGTGCGGCTGTGGTGTGAATTTTCATTTTGATTCGGTTTCTCACTATTATGTATGCGTAGATTTGCAGTAGACTCAACGTTGAGAAACTTCGAAAAGCCGGTCGAATTGCCTGGAGTTGGGCACGGAGATGAATTGTGCTATTTATTTTGGTAAATCAATTGATGCATTAGAAGGGAAAAACGTTAGGCAGAATTCACTGAAGCTTTATATATATACATGATTTCAATGGTTTGTTCGTGTTATCTCTCAGTTGTAACGATCGAATTAAAACCTATGAACGATTGTGGGCAACCAAAGATACCGATGAAACGAGTGCAATGAATTTGAGAACTATCGATTACTTCACCGCATTGATATCGAATTTCGTTAAATATGGGTAAGATCCGTCCATTTCTGGGCGTCATTTAAGCTAGCAATCGATTCAAGTCATTAAACTAACAATTTTCAATACCTCTCCATTACTCGTAGAAAACCAGCTGTTGATGGAAGTCCACTCAAAGGTTTTAAACCAGTGCAATCGAACGAAGTTAACTTTTTGAATATAACAAACGATGGTTTATTTCTGGGGACTTCTTCAAATGACCGGAACAAATTGGCAAATTTATAGCCGAAGCTAAACGATTGGTGGAAAAACATGGAGATGCACCGAAAAAACGCACATTCAACGCATTTGTGAAACGTTAAACAGATCTGGAGGAAGCAATTTGAACAAACAATTATTGTCAGAATTGCATTGATTTTTGCATAAGTCGATTCAAGCATTCATGGTACACGTAAACTTTTCAATTACAATTACAAATAGAAAGATTTTGTTTAACAAACTTCTCAACAAAATCCATCGCACAGATAGCAGTTGTGCAGCCGTGCTGTTTGCACATCTGACTTTTTCGCATACACATCGTCGTTCATCGTGTTTCATACAAACGAAATCAGCAAATGCGATATATGTATGCGCCGAACGCTCAAAGCCGAGTTCCATATGAAGCATGGCTACAGTGATGGAATGAATTACTAGAGAGCGTTCGGCACATAAGAAATACGATGAACGGACAATGTGTATGCGAAAAAGTCCGATGTGCAAACAGCACGGCTGCACAACTGCTTTCTGTGCGACGGATTTTGTTGAGTTATTTTCATATTCATTATTCTTTTACTTGGTAAAACTGTTCAGAGACGTTTTATCTGAATAAAAACGGGAGGAGGTGACATCAATTTGTAGAGTTTATGACTGATAAACCTGTTTATCGTACCACCCAAGTTATCTTATCATCCACGTTAAGAAAGTTCTTGCAACACTTTTTTTTGGCAATCACTTTCATTACTTACTTTATTTTTATTTTTATTGATTTATAATGGTGTTGAAAACAGGAAAAATCCCAATAACATTCTTCACCTAAAATTTACATTCACTTTGAAACAATGCCGGTTTATCAGTATTCTGTTTATATTTGAATTTGATTTCTCGAAGAAGAAAAAACACGATAAAATTATTTCGTATAATCTTCATGCATCATAAAGATAAATCAAAAATGTTGTACTGTACTCGAGCAATGCGTCACTGCGTCATCTCAGCCAGCTGAATTATCTCGTTCAATTATCCTATGAGATACTGAGAGCGATATCGCAATCACTGGTACTGTAAACAATGACTTCAAATTCTTTCATTTTAATCTCATTTGTATGAATGCATTTCGAATGTCAGATCGCATCGTTAATTCACGTAGTTCGTTTCAATTGAGTTCCGTAGACAGAATGACATATAAGTGGTTTCTACTTAGTTTAACCGTTTGTTCCCTTGTCTCATTGACCACAGCCAATAGTGAAAATGTAGATGATATAGTTTATAAGACGGTTGAAACTGAATATGGTGCAGTGCGTGGTCTCATGAACGAGACCATTTTGCATAAGAAATCATACTTTGCCTTCAGGGGAATTCCGTTTGCAAAGCCGCCGATCGGAGAGTTGCGATTCAAGGCACCTGAACCAGCCAAACAATGGAGACCACAAACAATTGATGTTTTTAAATACGGAAAAGCATGCAGTCAACTACCATACTCAGATTTACATGTGGATTCCAGTGAAGATTGTTTGTTTGTTAATGTTTTTGTTCCAGGTGAATAAAAAATTGAGGCGATAAAAATATTTTATCACTCATGCTATAAGATATAAATAATTTTATAAAACCTTATCATATACAACACGTCTGAAATTGATGTTTACAGTGGTGGCGCCATCGAGAAAATTGCCAGTGATGATCTATATTTTTGGTGGTGCATTTAATGGTTACAGTGGCGATGATCTTTTTCTCGGCCCCGATTTCCTAATTGAACATGACATAATCCTCGTGACATTTAACCATCGCGTTGGTATGTTCGGATTTTTGTCATTGGGCACACCAGAATACTCCGGGAATATGGGAATGAAAGATCAGCAATTGGCCATCAAATGGGTTTATGATAATATCGAACAGTTTGGTGGAGACAAAACAAAAATTACACTTTCTGGACATAGCTCAGGTAATTATCAGGAGAAAAAAAAACATTGCAATGATAACAATAAGAATACTTTAGAGTTGTTTGCTTGCTGAAACAACTTCTGAATCTCTTTGTCTCTATTTTTACATATCATCATTTACGTACCGGCTGGTCATGAAATTTAGTTGAAAACCATTTGAATTTTAGGTGCACATTCCGCTACTCATCACATGCTTAACGAAGAATCAACGCAATATTTTCAGCAGGTTTTAGTAATGAGCGGAACTGCAAACGCGTACAAAATGTATGTGCATGGCGATCATCTGTGTTTGATGAAAATCTTTGCGAAAAAGTATGAAAAATGGATCGGAGACAGTTTAGATGAAGTGATTGAGCTGCTGAAGAATGTGCCCGAACAAGAAATTCTTGACTTTGCTGCGGAAGTTCAGAATCAACCGCTTGATAAATTGGAATTCGAAATAATATCAACACCAAATGCTATTTGGTTCCCTACTGTCGAAGGTGTGTATGATTCTTTATGAAAATTGCGATATTCAAGAGTTTGAATTTCCAGCTGAAAATGCCATTCGACCATTTTTACAAGAGAATCCCGAAGAAAAACTTGAAAATGCAGCCAGTCTCAACATAACCGCATATTATACTTTTACTTCTCGTGTAGGTCATCCACAATATTTATTCAGACACCTTTCAGGTCGGATTTCAATCAGAATATGTTTGAAAATAACACATTACTTAATTTCTGCAGGAAATGGCGACAGGCGTCCCATCCAATTTTGCCGATCCTGAGGTAATGGATGCATTTCTTAAAGATTTCCGTATGCAAATCCCAATTCATGGATACGATTCGACAATCGCTAAAAAAGTAAATATCTGTTGAAATGATAAGCAATCTTGATGAACAAAACAGATTGCAGTTCAAATAGAATGGGTAAAACAATCGCTTGGATTATTTATAGCCTTATCTCGACGGTTTGATGAAAGAGTTTTACGATTTCTTCTATGCAAACGCAACAACAAATTTCGAACGTGCAGATCAACGTCTAATTGTAGACTCGGACTTTGTATTTTCTTATTGGACAGAAAAATGGGTTAGAAAGCAACTGAGTGTTTCTGATAAAAATATTTTTTGGCATGAGTAAGTTTAAGGATAAAAAAACTTTCTTTTCGCACACCATATGCAAATATAGAAAATTTCCCATCATAACAAGATACTTTTGATTATAAGATATTCAGTGAAATCAACATTGAATGATCCCACGCCCATTCTACTGCCTGGAGCTGGTCACGCAGATGAACTTTGCTACTTTTACCGGTAAAACATCGAAGAATCTTTTTTTCGAATCGACGAGACAAATTCAAAATTCAACATTTTTTAATCGATAGGTGTCGTCATCAGTATAATCATTATAAGAAAATGTTGGAGACAAAAGATACTGATGAAATGAGTGCACTCAATTACAGAGTTATCAGTGACTTGACAACATTACTGACTAATTTTGTAAAACATGGGTTAGTATAGAAAGAGAAACAACTGCTTTGAAAATTGGTTTAAAGAAATTTCTGAGTTGAAAGATGAATGTTTATTTGTAGACAACCGGCAGTTGATGGAAACCCCGTAGAACATTTCAAACCGATAGAACCAAATAACTTCCATTTGCTAAACATAACAAATGACGGATTGTTCATGACAAAAGCAACAAATGATCGGAAAATTGAGTTTTATGACTATTTTAGAGCCGAAGTGAAGCGATTAGTTGAAGGTCATGGGGACATACCAAAACGCACAGTGATCCAACGAGTTTGTGATAATTTCATCAGTAAAGAAGAATTCTGTCGCTTAAATGGAGATTGTGAAAAATAAATAAGATGCTAACAAATGTATTCCGTATTTCGCCTGTGTTTAAAAATAAAATAGTTTTTGCATTTATGTTGACTTCGAATCAATAAAATCAATAATAAATGACAAATCGGTTTCGTGATAAAAATAAACAAACAATTTGCACAGTCGCTATTACCGTATAGCGCAAAATAGTTTTATTGAAAAATTCGATATTTTAAGCTTATCTAACAGATGTGGTGTGCGTTTAACTGTAGTCGCTGAATTACATACACACAAAAATGATATGGCTCCCTTGAGTTTGTACATATATGATACTTGATACGAAAACAAATAAACAATCTAATGAATGAATTCGCACACATTAAGATGACCTATCACAATTCTACTTGCAAATGTTCGACGTATTTCGCGACGTTACAGCAACTTTTCACAGTTCCCAGTTATCATGTACATTAATGGCACCGAAACACCAACTGGTGCTAGCAAGTGTACTACAAGCACTGTATATAAATATGTCGTTTTTCACTTCAACATTGCAAAAAAGAGTAACTTTCACAAAAAAAAATCTCATTTCAAGGAGTTTCGAACATTTTAATTTGTCTTTTATGTCAATCAGATCTTTTTTTTTGTTAGAAATACATTTTTTAACGTTGTCATACTTATTCCTATTTTCTGTCATACGTTTCCTCATTTCTGTCATATGATATCAATTTATCCCAAATTTTCATCTGAAAAAACAATGTTTGAGGTTGCGCGCCGGCGCAACAACTCCTTGCATCTTGTCACTCTGGCTTGCTTCTGTTTAAGTGTAAGACCATGCCCACGCTTTTTTTTTAATGGAGTTATTCCCAAATCATCTTTCAGAACTCGTTGCATTGTTCTTCGACTGACATTGTGTTCCTGGGCCAACTTTCTGGCACTTCTGTGGCGATTTCTTCGAATTTTGTGTCTCACGTTTTTAATGAGATTTTTGGTACCAACTTGACGACCGGATTTTTTTTGTATTTCAACTCATTGAATCGTTTGATAGTACGCTGAATGAATTTCATGCAAATATCGATATTTTGGAGCTTCCGAAAAATATCTATTTTTCTGAAGCCGCGCTTGTGCAAATCCAAAACCAAAGGACGTTTTGCTTCCATCGTAATTGCAGCACAAATAAACACTGAACACAAATGCGTCGTAGTACAAGTGTTAGAGTGAACACCAATAAACATAACGGTACAATGCCGGGTGAATCGCAATACACTGTGTATAAGAACATACGATGTGAAAAAAGAGGACAGTTATTCTGCGCCACCCTGTATATGTACATGATGAGCCTTCATCACGAATTGAACAAAAAAGTTCCCTTAAAGTAAATTCATATCATCACTGTGCACTCCAGCATCACATACACTAAATTCCTTTGGTACACACGTATAGCTGTTGTTTTTTCATTCCATCTGAACAAACACAAAAGTGGTGTGTTGGGCTAAAGCCGTTTTCGAAAATGATTATTCGTTTATTGTTCGACGTTTCGCTCTTATTAGGAGCATCATCAGGCTGGAGAGCAAAAATGTACACAAAAAACAATGAGTAAGTGTTAAAACAATTGGCAACAGCCGAAAATAACCAAATTACGAACCAGTTACATCTGAATTTAAAATGTTTTCGAACGTATTCCATTTTTTTCTATCAATTTCCACATATTGTATCAGCTACACGTGTCCATCAAAGGTATTTTTTTATTGAGCTCCATTTAGTGTCTGAATATGATTACACTATGCAGCAACAAGAAACAACTACAGAGAAGAGAACTTATTTCCAATATTTTTTGGACCCACTTTATCCAAATCTGGCGTTAGTTTGTGCTGGCACGTCTAGTTTCCAAGATACGTTCATTGCGGTTTCCATATCAGATTTGGATTAAGTGGGCCAAAAAACCTTGGAAATGAGTCTCCTCTTTTTGGGGGAAATTTTTCTTTGCAATTTGTTGCTAACAAGTAGACCTCAATTCGTAAATTCCATAACTGAAAAATACCATAATTTAAAAAAAATTATTAAATCCATAACTGAATTATACGTTGCAGTGCACGTATCAGCTATTGGTAGATGAATGGTATAAAAGAGGCGCCACCGCATAGGGAAGACCAAACGAATTCAAAGTATCTCTTCTCGAATTATCATTGTGCAACAGATTAAAACTCTGTTTCGTTGGCAAATTAAAATGAATCTACTACACGGTTTGTTTTTGGTGCTATTTATCGTTGAATTTTCGGTAAGTTTTTTTCTATTCCTTTATCATTTTCATTTTTATCCAACAAAATGCGATGTTTCTGTAGAATTGAAAGTGAACACGAAATTTCTTTTTCTAGGAACTTCAAGGAAAACGTAAGACAAATTTTGTTTTCGTACACACTTTTTATGATTCCAAGAGATTTTTCATTTAAAAATTTCAACTCTTTTTTCTAATGAACAGATGGCTTTTTCTCGCAAGCTCTTCTCAAGGGCGAAGTAATTGAAAACATGTCTCGGGCAAAGTTTGTAGCTGGAATCCATGCCCCTGCAAGTAAGTCAGCTTTAGAATAATTTTTATTATTTTTTTCGTGTGAATTTTCTATTCAAACATTCTAACAATTTTGTGTGTGTTCATTTTTGCTTGTACTGGGACGAAACGATTTCATTACAGGTTATTTGTATGAATTCAAAGACAATTCAACTGATGCTGATAGAGAAATGCTGTCTACATGTACCGCATTTATTCTGTCAAAAACGGAAATTATCACGAATGCCCATTGTGTGGCTGGCTTTCCATATGTTTATGTGGTAGCTGGTACGAAAGTTGTATCAGACAAAAATCAAAAAATCGAAATCAAAGTCGAAAAAGAGAACATTGCATGGCACCCTCATTATAGTCGTTTAATTGTTGGTGCATTTGATATTGCCAAAATTACACTGAAAACGCCGTTAGAATTCAGCGATACCGTTGGTAGTATCGAACTCGTGGATAAGGATTACAAATTGAATGACCCATCTGAAGTGGTCACTGCCTATGGATATGGCGTGTTGAACAACATCGGACCAATGATATTGAGGCGTTGCGATGCGAACTATATATCTGATGTAGATCGTGTCAACACATTTAACTCACGTCAAACATTGTACTTTACCACTGGCGAAGCTAGGAACGATGGCGAAATTCTTACACCTGGCGATTCGGGTGGACCAGTCGTTTCAAAAACAAACGGCAAAATCGTGGGCATAGCTGTGGGTATAAATGGAACAACAGGTGGCCGCGGAATGTTCCTCCCAATTACGTCATTCCTTGGTTTTATCCATGATCCAAAGGTATCTAATCTCAATGCCCCAATTTGCATTTCAATAACGCGAATAAAATGTATTTTGTGCTTTTATTTCAGAGCGTGAAACCACTTCCAACTTCGCTTACACCCAACGAAGCTAAATTTATAGCCGATATAACGGTACCGGCAAGTAAGTGTGCATTCGAAATTTGAATTAAATCAATTTATTATCTGGTTTTTAAAGTCACTTTTAATCTTCATATTTTTTTTTTCGACGGCGAAAGAGGAGATTTTTCATGATTCATAAACCAATACTCAGTCTGAGATAACTTTCTATTACAGAATTTCTTACCCTCGCCAAGGAAGCATATGCCAACACCGATGAAGATTTTCGAATACAAGCTAATGCAATCATTTTGTCGAAAACCGAGATTTTGACCTGTGCACATAATGTGCACGGCGCCCCATATGTCTATGTAATAGTAAATAAACTATCAAGCAATCCGACAGAAATCAAAGTCACCAAAGACCAAATAAAAATTCATGAGAAATACTCATTGTCTGGATTCGCATTTGACGTTGCCAAGATTACACTTAAACAACGGTTGGAGTTCAATGACAACGTCGGCAGCATCGATTTGGTAGACAAAGATTACAAATTGAATGACCCGTCTGAAATAGTCTCTGTCTATGGTGATATGACATTGGATGGAACGGCGAGAACGAGACGTTTTGATACAAAGTATTTAGATGGCGCCATTTGCAAACCGAAATTGAGCGCTGCATTGGATGCAAACCATTTGATGTGTTACACTTTGGATGAAAGCATGGGAACTCCCTTTACGTTTGGAGGACCAATGGTTTCGAAAAAGAATAACAAACTCGTGGGCATGACCATAATTCGTTTTCCTGATGAACCGGTTATTTTTCAACCGATTGCACCGTTGCTTGATTGGATCCGGAAGCCAAGGGTTGCACGTAATCAAAGAAGAAGAATATAGGTTTGAAAAAAGGGGTTTCAGGCGCCTGAAAAAGTTGAATACCGTCTCTTTTTTTGCCCCTGTCATTTGATGTTCAACAAAAGAACCGAATAAATTTGAACATTTGAGAAAAATGCATTTGATTTTTCATAGCCTGGCGCTGCTCATGCTGAAGAACTCTGTTATCTATTTCGGTAAAATTAGCAGACGATTGCTTCGAAGAAAAAATTTTGTTTGAAAAAACAATCAGAGATCTCATCTTGTATACGGCCATATCTCGAGATATTGGTAGCTTCTTTTTTTATTATATTTACTATATTTGCCATGTAAACGTCATCCAGTGTTTTAGTTTCTAATATTCGCGCGCTCACATTTTCTTGTTTATGTTTTCTCCGTTGTTGTGTCTTTGTTTATGCATTCGTTCGGTAGCTGCTATTGAAAAATATCCACAGCTATTGCCTAGAAATAGGAACTACTAATATCTCGAGAATTATACCGTATACAAAATGAGATCTCTGGAAATATTCGTTCAATTTTCTATACTCTTTATATAAAAACCTGTTGAAGCTTCAATACCGACTGTTGAAGGAAATCCAGTCAAAGGATTTAAGCCCGTTCAGGTTAACGAAATG
>NW_022595248.1:4894653-4943347 GCF_009176505.1 Sitodiplosis mosellana | reverse complement strand
TTTGATTGATATTCAATATGTTTACGAAATTATAGCTTTTGTGTGTAAAATTTCACAACAAATCTTTGTACCAACGATAAAGATGATAATTGGAATGGGCATTTTGATGCATGTAACTTAATGTATTAAAATTCCCAACCAGAATGAAATACGGAACGCTATGTATCCAACATATTTGATGTAATCCGACTTTGTGTGGTGAAACAACAAATTGATGCAAAGTAAAGTAATTATGTTCGCAACACATCATTAAATAGTGTTAAGCCAAAGAGTTAAGTTTCAGTAAGTTGATTGCTTTATATTATTTTGGATGCTTGATGAATTTGAGCATTGTAAAATAATGTACGAGGAAAACTTCATATACCTTGGTATCGGCTCCCAACTTATCGACATTTTGTTTTTAAGCAAAAAAAAAACGTATTTAAATATCCAAGTACTTGAATTGTGTAAAATCTATTTAAAATTGTTATCATGGTTAAATCCATTATACCGAAAATTATGTAACCGAAAAAAGTACATTATTTTCCACAACCACCACAACCGAGATGATGCATTAAAACGACTCTGCATCAATTTAAAGTACTAAAACTATTTCTATAAACTGCGAATGCAAGTTTTCACACAAACAAACTATGGGAAGGAGGAAAAGAAGTGTAGATTTTCAGAAGTAGGAAATTTTTCATCAACTAAAAGCGAAAATAAAACTTGAAACTTGATGAAAAATACTTTCTTCTTATTATCACAATGGATTTGAGTGCGAAAGAGATCTTTCTGTTAAAATCTGGTTTGAAAAATTCATCAACAATATTATCAAGAATTATTCGAATTTCGATTCAAAGTTAGAATAGAAAACGGATGAAGCCGCAGAAAAGTGCGCAAAAAGGACGACGATGGGAAAAAGCGGGCGAGCAAGAAATGTTGGTACACTTTGTGGAAGTTTTTTTGTACAGGCAACGACACAGCAGATTGAATGGTTCACACACACACACACACACGCAAATCAGAAGCGATCGACATGGAAAAGATATCCTTTAGCAAAATGAGAGTTGTTGGTGGAACAACTCACGACGATATTAAAGTAAATATAAGTAGAAAGAAATAAATCCACAGCAGAATAATCTCATCAGCAGCTTTTTGCAAAATATGTAATTTTTTTGTCCCTCTCTTTGGCACTTTCCACTTTCTATCTCTCTCACACAGACTCTCTTTCTATCTTTTTCTCTGCAGCCATTGTACTTATGACATACTTTCGGCTTTCCTTCTTCTTCCTCCATGGAAGTAAGATGGAACAAGTTTTTTTTATTAACACATTAATGCATTTAATAAAATAATCCACTGAAATTTTCACAATGAATTCACTTCGTCTCATTCGAAAGGAAGAAGCAAGTTGGCTCTATCGTTGATATGCATTTAAAATAAAAACGCCCGCCATAACAAAGTGATAAACTGTGCGAATGTGATGTAAAAATTAAATTCTCTCTGTATTTTATATTTTATATGCGCTTTAAAGTTATTATCAAAACGACACACGCTGCAGCCAACTTAAAAGCCGAATCACTGTGTGTGTTTTTTGTGTGCATCACGACCGACCATTTCGACAACACCCGGAAAAAAACTTTTAGCCATTAAGCAAAATTTCAATCACATATTTGCTTTGTGGCGCATAGAAACAACAGACACACAGAGAGAGAGAGAACACATTGAACGCGAATAAAACGCTTCATATGTGAACATTCTCTTGGAGCGAATTTGAAAAGTTCCGACAAACGGGAATTCTTTTATGGTGGAATTATGAACAGCAAGAGATTTATTTCGCTAAATTTCAACGAGTATAACCCTCGAATGATTTTTTTTTGTCATTCTATGCATTCGAACGATATAAAGCAAATGTAGTCGAAAAAAAGTACACTCTTCATGGAATCCAACCTTGTGACATTAAAATCTCAGTGTAGTACATTTTCAATGTGAACATCGCTTGGCAACACAAATAAATATTGAGTACCATCTAAAATGTGCAGCTACATGCGCATTTTTGTTGTTCAACTCTTTATTCCGAATTAATTTAACTTATTGCGAAATTGGCGAAAAAGATGTTACTTTCGAGAGACATATCACACTTCCGACTCGTAAAAGTAATAATAATCGCCAAAATGTGCTTTATTCTCCGTGTGTGTACTCCCATACGAAACGAATAAAATAAATTGAACTGCATCAAAATATGCTGTACATTTTCACTCAAACTAGATCATACACTATTTAAGAACATTCCATCGTCTGGTTGGAATTTTGCTACAAGTTTCAAATCAAAAGGTATTTGCACATCGTCCGCTGAATTGCATGTAGCGTACATAGTATCGAACACGGAGTGTATCTGTTCAATAATAATAATTCACGGAAAATATTTTCTCTCTGTAGATAAACTTAGACTTTGTGCATCAGCAAAAATATGCGCAGCATACCATCAAACAAGTTCGGTTGAATCATACTATGCCAATAATTCTTCGCATCTCAACTTTGTTGCAACTGAATGAGGTAAAGTTTTTATTTCTCTTTCCGTTCACTAAAAAGTAATATTAAAATTGTTATACGAATTTCCCCTTTTATTAGCTAATCACACATTCATTGGATGAATGGACTATTTTTCCTTCACATTCCGCTAGATTCCACCACTTTATGGCAATATGTGATTCAGTAGGTTGTGCGAGCCATTTCATAAATCTCAACAAGCATGATCATAATGTTGCTTGGCACAAATCCTGGTAAATCACTGCAAAATGTCGCACTAAATCTTTCCGCTTTGGTGGAAGGACGACGACGACGGCGGTGGCGAGGAAACGCTGAAGAAGCGGTGACAACCGAGTGAAAATTGTTTAGGATATTTCTATGGGTGAGATTGAGAGTGGAGTATGTTTTTTCTTCGATTCATATTTTTGAAAAGGCGAGTATGTTTTCTGATGATTCTGTTGGCGTTAAAGTAGAGTATGTTGTAGTACCGTCTAGCCTCCGCGGTCTTCATGGTTTTCGCGCAACTGATAAAAGATAACAACATGGTGTCTTCGGCAAAGTTGTAGTACTTGAGGTCTTCTATAACTAAGCTGAAGACAGTTATCTCTTATCTCTTATCAGTTGCGCGCAAATCGCGCACATAAAAAAGCAAATTTTATATAGAACTTTTTTTTTCTTATCATTTTTCGCACTTTTCGCGGAACTGATAAGAGATAAGAGATTACTGTCTTCAGATAACTGTGATAACTGTCTTCTTATAGAAGACCTCGAGTGCTACAACTTTGCCGAAGACACCAAGTTGTTATCTCTTATCAGTTCCGCGGAAACCGTGAAAAACCGCGAGGACCCGCTAAAAACGAACATACTCGCTTTTAACCATTTTTAAGTCGACAGAAACTTGCTCTTCTTTTTCGTAACAAAGTCAATCAAACATACACTACTCTCAATCTCACCCATAGATTTGTGAAAAGAAAACTTTTGCGGTGCGTGTATTTGTGTGCACACAGACACTCATCCAACACGGATGAAAGGGAATGTTCAAATCCAAAAACATCAGAACGCAACAAGTTCACCGAGAGTAATTTTATACTCGATTCGTTCCGCCATGATTCTGGTTAGCAACAATTGCAGCGTGGAATCGCATGATGAAGCATTAACCACTCTGCCCTGTAATATGGCTTGTGTTCATGGTTCTGCCAACTGAATAGCACCAACAAGCGAATATTCGGTGCTGCATTTTAGCCGTGATGCTCACTAGCTCTTTCTCACTGTCTCACACTCTCTCGCTCACTTCACTTGCGGTGAATGGCAAAAGTTTAACTAGTCCCCGTTGATGCGCTTGAGAATGTTGTGGGCAAAGTCGCAAACGGAACGGGTTTTCGGAACGAAGAATGATATATGGTTGCAGCTTGCAGGAAAAGGCATCACACTTTTCATGCCAAGAAAACTATATTATCATGCAATGGCATTGGCGTTTTGTGTGCCACACACAAACACACATACGACAATGATGATACACACCGAAACCAATGCATGCGTCTCTGCATACATGAAGCGACCGTTTTATGGTGCATTTTTCATGTTGATATTGCAACCCATAAATTACACACCATCCATCGGGCGAAAGCTGGCGAACGAGTACACACACACACCGAGAGAGAGAGAGAGAGAGAGAGAGAGAGAGAGAGAGAGTCACGAGTAAGTGCTGCGATATACGGTATTTACCCAAACTCTTAAATGCGACACACTCATACACGTACACAATGATGCCTGCTTACCCGTTTTTATCACTTTCGTTATTGTGACCGAATTTTCGTCGACAATTCCCTTACTCTCTCTCTCTCTATCTCACACTCATTCTCTATCCCTTTTTCTCTCTCTTACTCGGTTTCTCTGCTTCTCTTGCTCCAAAATGTGCAACGCTCGCAATCTAACATTTGCGTATGATGTAACACACAGAAACCCGTTTTTTTTAAAAATCAATTTCTCATGCTAACGATCGACATTCCAGCAAAACCGAACTGTAAACAATATCCACCGCTGGGTGTGAGTGAGAATGAGTGGAAAAAAAAAAGAACAACCGACCGCATACACGAAAACTTGGCACAAAGCGAAAAGAAAAATTGACATAATTGCTCAATAGAGATTTCGGACGGAGAAAATTTTCAGGCCAACCAAATGGAAAATAAATTGAATTTGGCAGTGTCGAACGATTTCGACACCATTAACAGCATAATTGCATTTGCACTGTGTGGTAAACCGAGCAAATAAAAGACTCTTACCCATTGGCACTCTCTCATTCTGCAGAAAAAAAAGAAAGAAAACACACATAACTCTCAAGTCGTTCTTTTGTTCGCCTAGAAGAAATTTAAAAAGAAAATAATCGCTTTTGATGGTGATATATATAAATATTGATTTTTATTGAATTGGTTTTTTTTTTCGTTCCGTTTTTTGGAGTATAAAATTACAACAGCATCGATTGATAGTCTTGCATTTCCATTTCTTTGTCAAGAATTTGGCTGAGAATGTTATCCAGTGCATCTTGCATTCGTTGTCGCAACGTTTCATTTTCAATCGATGAAATTTCCTGTTCCTTTGCAATGCGCTGATCACGCAAATCGTTCAATTGACGTCGCAAATCGGCGATTTTGCCTTGAATTTCATCCTGTGTCATTTGTGGCATGGAGAAATCATTATCGTCCACATCGAGTCGTTCGCTATCAAAGAATTGGCGACTGGTTGAAGCGGGCGGTGTGTGTGGTGGCTCCATGCTATCGCTGGTTTGCCGTAAACGAGACGGACTTCGGTTGAACATTTGCTTACTGAACTCGGTGGCCATTGAACCGGTGCCTTGCATCGAACTGAAAAAGTTTGATCGACTGTCGTCGGCTGACAAGCGACTCGTTTCATCGACATCCACATTAATATTATTGTCTTCATCGTCAGATGACGATAAATCTTCACCAAAAATATCAATGTCACGCGGAATAATATCCGAACTGTCTTCAATGGTTTTTTCGGTGTCTGGTTTCGATTTTTTATCTTGCCCCGATGTTCCCGCCATATCCATTGCGATCGCCGACTGTGATGTACTTTCGTCATTGCCTATCAACATTGGCTTATTTGGATCTTCCTCTTCGAGTACAATATCCCACTTCACTTGAACCGCTTCGTTGTCGGCGCGCAACAAACGCTTCACTTCCTTTTCAATTTCGGGCGCTTCAACACATTTCTTCTTCAATGTTTTACGAAAACGACGTTTGCGTACATTTTTACACGGTGGCGTTATTCCATGCGGCCACAAATATTTTTTATCCACTTTGGTCGGGTCTTTTTTCTTATTTTTTGCTGGCGATTCATCGTCGGTGGTCGGTGCATCGGGCTCATATTTGCACATCAGCATTTGACATACGTCGGCCGATTTGTAGAAATTCTTGTTGTCAATCGTTTTCAATGACTCCGTTATCGTCGGCAAATCCACCAGCTTCGTAAACATTAACCAATGATCGAAACGCACTTCACCGTATCGCAAATCATGTTCCAATTTTACGGACAAACGATCCTTTAAATTCGGTCCACCTTCGCGTAAACACTCTCGCAATACTTGCGCTGGTTCCACTGGCATTCGTAATACCACTTGTGTTTCCAACTCAACACTATCATCACGGTCAGACGATTTCGATTTTTCAGGCATTTTTTTTCAGTTGTTTTGATTTAATTTCACCATAAAACTATTAATTTTCTTCCGAAGACGTTCGACAGCACAACAAACACTAATTTCTTCTTTTTCTTTTATATTTGTGTCAGCAAAGTGTCAAACGGGCCGATGTACGTACAGCGCTACCAACTGTTAAACGTCAAACTTGTTTCGTTCATTGGATGAACGATTTCGCTCCGTTGTGAAATAAACAAAACATGACTTTGAACTTGTTCAAAATATCAACGAAATCTTTTTAAAATAAGAATGAATGAAAATGAATTTCAAAATGAATAAAATCCTTCGTTTTATTTTTTCGATTTAGGTTCTTTTTTTTGAAACGTTTTTATTCGCATTTCGTATTGCATGCATTCAATAACAACGAATACCCGTATAACAGTTGCAGGGCTGTCACATACACGTATAGTGTGTGTCTTATATTTGTTGTTGCACTCATTCCATTCAAATGCTAGAGCACAGCTAAGCGATAATAAGTGGATTTCAATTGGAAAATAGCAATTGCGAATACATTTTTGCCGGTAAGTATTTGAATTATTTATTCGGCCGAATAAATAACAAAGTTGTCAGAGTCTTGTTTATTATTTTAAAATAGCAGCACATTTCGACTCGTTTCTGGTGATTTTGAATTTTTTATTTGCTTGCAAAAATTTTCGTCAATGATTGTGAAGACTATTGCATGATGTACATGTAATGCGATAATAATGCCTTGAGCAAACTCTGCCAATGGATGAAAAAGAGAAAGAGAGAGAGAGAGAGAGAGAGAGAGAGAGAGAGCGAGATGCGAAAAGTATTTATTTGGTGTAAAAAAACAGCAGCGTAACCGCAATGGTTACCATGCGGTTAAAATTGCGTGATGGTTTATATGATTGAAATGGAAATAGAATATTTTAAGAGCAGATAATCGACTGAAGAGATTGTTTACATTTCGTGGAGAGAAAACGCCGAGTGACCAATATCGAGAGCAGAAGATGATTTAGTCTGAAATTTTGTTTGCGTGGACTTTATTTTCGATTTGATTGCTTTGGTGCGTTAGAGCCTAGCGGCTATTTCAAATGAGAAAATGGACACTGAAAACTGTTCAAATTGCATTTTTTTTGTAATTTGGTTCGAACATGGTTCATGGAAAATTCTTCGAATGGAATATTTTCAATTTGATCCTTCGCCTTGTTGATTGTTGAAGTGTGTTGTTGTGACATTTGATCATACACTTCGTGCATTCACCGCCTTCATACCTTGTGATTGTTCATGCAAACTTATTTTCGCTCTTTTTGTTAAGTGTTGTTTATTTTGCACTCCGAAATAAGATAACCATCCAGATGAAATGGTTTCACACATGAACAATTGGAACACCGCTTGACAACAAATCCCACTCGAAATCAAACAACGGCAGAAGAAGGAGAAAAAACTACGCTGTTATCGGCTTAGAAGTTGCGAGTTGTAGGTATGGGAAAATGATAAGACGTTGCAGGTAAGATGGGCAGAAATTGTTCGAAAATTGAGTGTAGGCTAAAACAAGTGCTATAATTCATTTTTATGAGGTTCGTCGACATGCAAACACTGCGAGCGACTGTGAAGGAAGAAGAATAACACGGAAAAAATGGAGACACACGCAAACACATACGCACCACTAAAAGAGCTAGCTGCGGCACATTCATCAAGTTAATAAACACATTAAATAAAAGCGCGGAAAATATCGCCATTATAAATTATTTGATGCGATTTTCTCAAATAAATGCCATAAATAACAATAATTTTCGTAGAATCTCCTCCTGTTGTGTAAACATAATGCGATAATAATTTTCAATAGCAGCTCAAGATGTCGAGCCGATATATATGTCTGTTGCGATGCTGTTGCTTGTTTGGGTGGGAGAAGGAAAAATTAGAGAGTTGAAAAAACGCATTTTCGAATATTTTCTCATTGTGATGGAATTTTATGGGCATAAATTTGTTGGTAGCGACCGGATTCGTTTTATTCTTTTTCTTTCGGTAAGAAGATTTCACAGGAACAAATTCTTCGAATTGATTTGTGTGCCACTTTTCGCAATGGAGTGGCTTTCCCTTTTATCTGCCAAGTGCAAAAGCAAAAGCAACGATGTATAAATCGTTTACACTTGAAATTTGATAAAGCGGCTTCGCTATTCATTTCTCCCTGCTGATGCATTATTTCAAGTGTTTGTCAGCCATTCCACACCCTCCTCATTTGCTATCTACCAACACTTATACTCCAAACTTCCATTCTTCTTCCTTTTTTTCTGCATATGAAGCAAACGAATAAAATTACGCCGAAAGAATGAACACATCGAAGCGAAACAAAGAACCAAATAAACGCACACTTATGCTTCGATACGAGATGGGCTACGCAAAGAATCCCCCTTCCGCGGTAACAAACAAGGAACATGAATGAATTTCCTAAATAAATGTAACATTACCCATAAATATTTCAACATTCTTGCAACAATATAGATATAGGAAATACTGATTATGGTTTGAAGCGTTAACCTTTTTTTGCATAATTTAAACATGCGCAAAGCAAAAGAAAACCGTACGTCTGAATCTGCAAACAGCTCGATAGTGATAAAATCGTTAGGTTTTCTAATTTTAGGCAACAAATCAACAGAATTTTTTCCTTACGAAATTGGTTGGGCAAACGGCAGCCGTGTTCCGGTGAACAATTTCAATATGGGGCTAAAAACTTGTTCATTTCTAGTTGACTTCTTGGAATCGCATCGTAAGCCACAATTTCAATTGGAAAACATGCAACCATTTTTTGTTCATTTCAAATACATTTTTCCACCGAAGTTGCTAAATCGCTTTTTTCTTGGTCTTCCTTGGATTGTAAAATGTGTCAAATTCGATTGAACAGCACAACAAAGCACCTGATTCCGGAGAAAGCAACAAATGTGCATGCACAAAACACTTACTAATTGTCAACCTTTTACCTCGTCGTCTCTGGATGAAATATATATATATCGGCTTGGCTGTCGCTGGAAAACAAATGTACTTGATAAAAATGCTTGTCAACATTTGCACAATCAGCAAGGTGTGCTTACCGTATTTTGTATTCGCTTTTTTTATTATTTTCAACACGGCTTGCAAAAATGAAACAATTTAATACGGTTTTTTTTCGCTGTTGAGTTGGCACACACACACACAGAGAGAGAGAGAGAGAGAATGGAAAAAATAAACATTTATGCATCGCATAAAATAATATAAAGTATGTGCTATAAAAGCAAATAACACGAGAAAGAGAGGGAGAGGGAGAGAAAGAGCGAAATGAGAGAGAGAGAAAAAATGTGAGTGGAATGGTAAAAGTATCGGCATAAAAAACGCAATAGCATACCGAAAGAAGCTCAGCCATATCAACGGTTTTCGCTGTAAACAAAGGATAGATTTACGAGTACGACGAAAATGAAAGGAAAACTGAGCAAATAGCAAATTGGATATATGGCAAATAAAAACACACGGCATGGACCAAATGAACGTGGCATTAAGTTTTTTTTGTCATCTTTTTTTCTGCGCATTTCGTTGTTGAATTTTTAAGCATGGTTTGTATACCGCGTATAATTCTCACGTCGATCGTTTTTTTTCTTCTCTCGTTTGGATCGTTGTACTTGTCGAGGGCTCGTCAGTTCGTAGATTTTGAGTCGCATTGATATCTGTTTCGACTCCGAGTATTGCTTTCGCCCTTTCTTCATGCCTGTAATCCTCGGGAAAACACATCCAACAAATAGATGCAGATACTTTTAATTCCATGCCATCATTAATAATCTCACTAATGATTTGCTCATCGCAAATATATACACACAGAGAAGCCATGAAATCGTCGCCCGACAAATGGAACCTCAACCTCAGTGCACCTGCTCGTTTTTCTTCGCCACGTCGTCGTCGTTGCTGTGGTTGTTATTATTGTTGTTGTTGATAAGTTTAAGCTTTCATGATGCATACGAAGAAAAACCAAATAAACAGAAATGATTATATACCGCAAAGTAAATCATATTTCTCTGTTACTCTCTATAGTACTCACTCTCTGGGTGATAATTTAGCCAAAGAAAAAAAAAGAAAATAAAAAACGGATTTCAAGAAGAGAAAAAATGAGTGTTTCTCATTTTTTTTCCATTTTAAACAACAAAATAACAGCTTTCGACTGTTTTAATGACCCTTCCGGTAAGTACTTATTCGTGCATAAAAATGGCAACATACAGTCAACGCCCGGCACAGCAGCTCAACACACATACATTAGTTCGTGTATGCATTTGTGGATTTTAATCATCTCTCGCCAAAATAATTACAACTTGCATTTGGTCGCAAAAGGAACAGAAAAAAAAACTACGCTGCAACCAAAGGAAATGCATAATTTCGGAATGTACTGCATGGAATGCAGTACTCTATGAAATGTGACACATACACACAATCAATATTTCATTGCAATGATTCGGTGCATTTCTTCTGCAAATGGAAAAATAGCATTTGCTTGTCGATTTTTTCAAGCGTCAAAACGAAACAGACGTTGACACCGAAGGAAAAACAAGGAAAACAAAACTGTTCAAAATGACTCATAAGCAAAATTTGAATGTGTCAACTGAGTGGATTTAATCCTAACGCCAACCATATGTTGCCACATACACTTGTGCTTCGCTCTGAGACTGTCAATTGGTGACATTGTGACAAGACTGCATTTTCAATGGTTCAGTGAAGTCGAATGTGCAAAAGAGACGAACATAAACCAGAGTAATCGAGTTTATGTTTTGCGGTTCACAGCGAATGATTTAATGGTCACCGATCATTTTGAGTCCATACTCTTTATATTTTTCCACTTTGTTTTGCTGCTGCTGCTGGTACTGCGTTCAATTCCTTTTGATGTTCAATTTCCATTTGGTAAAGAGAGTGAGCGAAAGCGAAAAACAGAGTCGGAAATTGAGCTCATTCAAATCGGTTTTTTGCGTGGGTTCAATTTGTATTTGGTCGACGCTGCGGCGCGTCTCTCTCCCCATGTTTCCTTCCAATTAATTTGAGTCGACTCTTTGACGAAGACCGCATCAGTTGAATCCGCAAGCAACATCGATTTTTCATAAGTGCAATTAATGGTTGCCAGTTTTTTCTAGTTCTTTCCGTTGTTGGCATATTTCTAGAAGTAATAGTATTTTGTTAACTATTCCTGTGGTTTTTTTCTTTCCCAGTGAACTGAATATTTCGATTTTTCTAAATTGAAAAAAAAAATATATTGTCTTTTGTCACAAACAATTCCTATTTGGTTGGCTCACGTTACTTCATTTGCTCAAGGGTAAACAATGACCAATTCAATTGAAATGATCAGTGGGTGCTTTTGGAGAAAAAAAAAACACATTTGCAACGATTCCAATTGCCATCTTTTTTATGTGCGGTGAGTGAAATCGAAATATTCAGTTGACCAATTTGTTTACATGTGTGTGTGCGATACAAAACAAAGCCCATCAAAGTGAATATGGTCTAAAACAAAGCAATTTATTCGAAGAGTATGAGACAGTTATTTATGATGATTCTTTCAGAACTGGTTTGATTTACAAGCGCTGAAATAAAGACCTCTACATTCCTAAAATAGTTGAGTAATTTTGTGTTCTGTTCCATTTCTACGATTGCTACTGCTGCTATCACTACTTTTGGTGGTGGTGGTGTTTATGTGTGCGCATTCATCACGGACCACATATGTTTCATGTGAATTGAATGAAGCCATTTTCCATTTCCACTTTTTCATCTATAAATATATATATATTCCGAACTGACTGCTCAGTACTCACTCTCGTGCTCTCACTCTTTTTTTGTTCAACTAATGACAACTCATAAAAAAATAAGTCTCAACCATGTCGCTTCCGTGCAGCGGATATTGTATAAAACGAATAATAAAACTATTTGTATTTTGTTCGCCTCGTGCTCGTGTGATTTTCCTCTTTTTTCTCTCTTTCTCACTCATTCTCCGCCACAGTTGTGTCGTATTGTTCGTGCCGAAACGATGTACGCTTTTGTTGAAACTCTGGGGCTGAGGCTTTTTTTTGTTTAGATTGAATGAACCACAAAGAGATTGCTCATTGGCTTGTAAGTTGGATGCGCTTGCTGCAATGTGAAACATGATGCGGACACAAAATAAAAGATGAGTCCCAATGTAGATTTGACCGAGCATACAATACACTTTTTATTCTGCTTGTTTGCTGTACAGCTGATACACGACAACAGATACACACAGGTGAAATATATATATATTTTTTAGATTCCATTTGAAATGAAAAATATATGACAGTGCAATAGATGCGTACTCTGGATTTATATTCTTTTGTACGATTTATTACAAAGAAAAATGACAATTGGAAAAAAGATATAATAGGCCAACTGAAAAAAGATTGAAACATCCAGTTTTTTTTTCTATCCTGGAGAAATGAGAGCACACAAAACAATCTAAATGAATTTTGGACGTTTTTTTTCCGCTTTTTTTCATCATCATCATTATCATTTCAAAATTTTAGTTTGAGGTGCACTGATTACGTATCTCTCTTTTGTATGCATATACATTTTATGAAATGTTCAAAAACTTACATTAAGCATACGTGCCTTTACCGTAGTTTTAATCAAACCGTATAAAAGTTCAAAGTTGGTGAAAATTAGTTTGAAATTTGATGTTCAAATTCTCTTGCCAATTGTCAGACTCTTTCTCCCTCACATGCAACATTTATTACGATAGTTCCGTTACACACAGAGAGAATGAGTATGTGAAAATGGAAAAGAGAGAAAAAAAAGTTAAAATGCCCGGCTTATTATAATTCTAAGTCGTAGAACGTAAATGTCGTCACCAAATTACAGCTTGACAACGTTATGCGAACAATGGAAAGCGATCGTCATCAACGTTGTCGCACACGAAATGTGCTTTCGACAAAAGCGTTGCTAATTTTACATTTCACAAGTCATTAAGCTCGAGTTCATATTTCTTCTTCAAGAGGGTTTTTTTTTCTTCCGGCTTTTCCTTCATGCTGTCATATCATACGCTACACGCTTAACCTTTAAATGGTGAGTCCGTCGAAAGTACAAGCTGATTATTCTTTCTTCGTCTTATTGTCGCAGACAATTTCGTACGGAGAAAAGTTAGGAAAAAAAAGGAAGTGTCATTAGATTTTTCTATCTTCCGAAGCAAATAAAAAAAAGAAAAACGAGAAACCAACCCCTTAATAGATTTACCATGCATAAATTCAGCAAATGGCATTCTTCAGTCGCTTTTTTTCCTGCTCGGTCGTCGTCGTGACCTTAATCGTAATCAGTTTGTCGCATATATATAATCTCTCATTCAGGGTGGTGCGTGCAAACCCATCTTATATATATATATGATTTGCTCGGCCGACACCAGAGAATTTCCACTGAAGGGAACTAGAGGAAGAGAGTGAGAGGAGAAAAAAAAGAGTGTCGATCGCATCGTATACAAGTTTTAAAATTCATTTTACGTATGTATAGTTTATCAAAGGCAATCATCATTAAAGCGGAACTTTTGTCGTTTTCATTGTTGCGACACTGTGAAAGAAATTGCTTTGCTGCCGCTTTCGTACGTTGCGTCGATCTCACTCGCCAGATAGCTAGCTATGATTCTTTTCACGTGACGCACAAAGCCGAATACAATTACATTCAGTCAGCTTCAATCGGGAGAAAGCAAAAAGAAATGTAATTGCAACACTTTCTAGCTACTTTGCCTGGTAATAGGTATGAGCTGGGGTCAAATGAGAACAAGAGAAAAATGTGCGGACAAATGGATGGTGCAAACCGAGATGAGCGGGTGAAAAAGAGTGAGAGAGAGAGAGATAGACAGCGAGCTACTCCGTCGGAAGAATGTGGGGAGACGTAGAAAGGGAGCACACATTATCGTTAAGCACCTTCACATATTGCGTGTACACGATCAATTTTAACTATTTCTCCATCTCACTTTTGCAAGGATGATTGCATTGGGACGCAATGGAAGGCACTTACCATTTTGCCATGGCAGTGGCTCCTCATGGGGGATAAGGCTGATGCGGGATTATACCTTCAAGTACGCTGTCGCATTAAATGCGGCAGTCAATCTGTTGAACATTATCCAGAACACACAATATAACAAAACGGAACAAACCTTTTTTGCGAAAAAAAAACACACACACACTAGCATTCAGCCTCCATGGCCACCGATGCCACCGCTGCTGCTGCCGACAACAACAAAAATGCATCCATAATGTGTTTATTTTAATGGGTTTTGCTGCATATCATTTGGAATAGTAAAAGGCGACACACAATTTTTAGAAACAAACTATTACATTGAAACTGAACGACGATTTTTACCACTACATGAAATGTAGAGCTGTCTGCTTTTTTTCCTAGATACTTTTTGAGTGTTGAAACAAATCATGGTGACTTTGAATTTTATGCTCATATTTTTTATTTAATTTAAAACAGTGTGGCGGTAACGACAAATAAGTGCATAATATCTCAAAGCGCCAATCAAATTTTTATTATCAAAGGTTGTTTAAAAATTACATTAATTTTTCGTATAATATTTTCGGATGACCAAATTAAGCAAATAAAGCATTGGAATCGTTGTCGATTCTAAAATTGTAGAGTCAATAAGTAGCTCTCTCGTTGAGAATTTGAGTAAATTATAATATATGATGACTGAGTCTTGACCAGAATTAAAGTGATTTTAGATTCGATGCTCATATTATTTATTTAATTTAAACCAAAGGCAGTATATTTCAAAAAAGAAATAAAACCAAGATCTTGTGATTCATTTTGATAATAAATATATTACTTCAAAGTTACTTTGATGAAATACATTTCATGTAGTGCGCCAAAAAATAGTTTGTTGTTAAACAACGAAATAGATTAAGTAACTAAAAACTCAAGAACGCAGAGCAGAGCGAAGCGAAGCTCTGCGGTCTTTTTTTTCTCTCCTCTTCTTGTTATTCGCTCTTCATTTGGAAAGTTCCCACACGTCTTGCACCACATTCCAAAGTGGATCAACTTATTTGGCGAAGGCTAAATTTCTATTCCATCTTGATCTTCCTCTTCGTCTTTTGCTTTTACCGCAACTTCTTTGCTCAGCAAAATGGAATAGCATGAGAGAGACCGGCGACTACAGCCCGAGGAAAATGAAGTGACATTTAATTTACGTAACATCTTTTCCCCAAAAATTCCATCACCTCTGGCGTGCGCACAGACGAACACACACACACATACACAAATTGTTTTCTGAGCTTTACTCCAAACGATACAAAACGATTTAAAACAACATTAGATGAACTTCATGGCGAAAACATCTGTCATTTTTATGTCTTTGCATTAAAACGTATTTTACTTTGGCACATCATGGTCTCGCTTGCTCTCTCAATTTTCTTTCACTTTGCCATTAGATGTATCTAATGTAAGTATACTTACCTTTGGATTATGCTAAATAGTCAAAAGTAGTACATAGTATGAAGCAAAAAAAGGTTGAAAATGTATGTACGAAAGAGTGACATTGTAGAGAGAGACAGAGACACACACAGAGAGAGAGAGAGAGATGAGGAAGTGCCGTCGTAAATATTTACGGATTTGATATCAAAATGACTACATGACACAGAATAAAAAGACATTCGCCGAACAATGCAAATGAATCCGTTTTGTGTCATCGTGGTCATTGTATGTGCGGCAGGTGTGTATGTCTATGGGGATTTGGGCGCGCGTGTGTTGAAAATTGCGGGAGAGGAACGGCGAAATGGACGCATGATAAGACCAAGGGATGATGCAAAACTTGATACTTTCCTTTCTATCTCTCACATTTCGTTATGAAAATGTGTCTTCTTCTTTTCAAATGTGCTCTCTTCGCCTCTATCTTTATTGCTTTCTTATAATTTTGTGTTGCACAAAACGCTTCTACGAACCGTCTTCTCTTGTGCATCTTTGGACAAAAAAAGCAAAGGGATACTTTTCATTTCAATACCGATGCTATCCATTTACGTAGACACGTTTATATTCTCGTCATAAAAATCGATTAGCCCACATTCATGTCCTCGTTCATGTCCAATAGATGTGTCTATCTTTTCATTCTGTCTCCACCTCTCTCTCTCTCTCTCTCTCTCTCTGACTCACTTATTCATTCCGGTTTCGTATATCGAGTGTTTTCATTTGGATCATAAAAATGCTACGCATGAACATTTAAATGCGATGATATGATATTACGTATGAAACTAAATTACGGTTGAATTCATTGATTTTCGTTTTGGGTCGTAATCTTTTTCGCATTGATACGCATTTCCTGCCTCATCGATCTAAATGGGCATTTTATTCAAATGAAATTCACCTCTTCCCTCCATCTCTCGCTTTCTTTTCCACAGTCTTCAATACTCAATCTCCATTCTCCATGTATTTCTCTCGTTCCCGCTTTCGTTTCACCCACTCCCTCCCGTATATACGCACTTTAAGTTGCGTTTTGTTTTACTACCAATTGATTTTGTTGATTATTTTGCAAACCAACGAGTTGAATGGAGCCAATCAAATCGGTATCGATATGCATACATATACCTGCCATTTATTGTACATCTCGGAATCGATTTCAGTCTCATTTGAATAGAAAGTGTGTAATACACACTGCGGTATTGTACAGTGCACACATAACATTTTCCACTTCCACACTTCACTGTTCTACAAATTCGAAAACTCAACTTATAACTTTATAACACATTGTTTTTGAACGGATCGAATTTGTTTTTGGATTTGATTAGTGGGAACGATGTGACAGGAACTGTGAGCGGAAGAAAATGTATATTCCGGATATACACTTCATTCAATTACAAACTAATCAATTAATTCGAAGAGCTTGCAATCAGTTTTTCAATCTTTGGGAGAATCGACCCAGTTGCATCGTTCCACTTTCACAAAATTATCAAGCTTCCATACATGTGTGTGTGTGTTGCAGCTATCGCTTCAAATTATCGCAACATATTCCTTATTTATTGTTTCGAAACTATAGTTTTGATATGAATAAATTTTCAACGCTTCAACTTAAACTAAGCACATTTATGCTCTTCCATACACAGACACACACATACACCCAACATATCAAAACTAATCACTTCTCGTACAGTATTATCGTCTTAAGTACACATAAAACATATTGATATTGTCTACAGTTTCGCATAAATAATTAAGTTTCATCATTTAAAATGCAAAATATATTAATTTCCGTATGCAAATTTTCCCTCACCGCCACCAAGAGTACTGATCATATCGCGACTTCGGCAAATGATTTTGCCTTGACGTCGCGTTTCATCTGATTATGGGAGATGCATCAACAGTAGCAGCATTGCTGTTCCACATTTATCGTATCGTTCGTCGTACACAGTGTGTACGCGATGAAGAAGCCAACGGTGTCAAATCGAAATTATGATTTTCAATGTGTACGAAGGGAGCTACAGAGAATGGTTTTAGTTGATCACTTGATAATGTTGCCGCCTGTCAAAAATTCGAAAAGCACATTTCACATGTCTCAACATGTAAGCCTGACGCTGATTTCTAACTTCGAAAGCGTCTCTCTCTCTCTCTCTCTCTCTCTCTAGCTCTCCCTTTCGCCCACACTTTCGCTCTCTCTCTCTCTCCGTATAAGTTACACCAACTCAAATAAGCAACTTTGGTAAATTGTTAAATTGTGAATGTGTGGATTTGTTAAGCAACTCGTCGGGGATTTGGTTGATCGATACCCAGCAACTGCAATATCAAATTTATCAAACATATTTCAAATATGATACATATATGTATTTGTAATACCTATCAATTTAAACTTTTCTTCAGCCCCACACTGCATTTAATTCAATTGAAAACTTTGTCTCCATTCATCGAATCAATGCACATACTGATTTGAATCAGTAACAGTAATTATTATCGTCATGGTAATTGTTTGCTACATTGTATCAAATAAACTAAATGGAAACGAGATCAGTGCGGGTAATGGCAATTGAAGTGTGTTTTACATGGTATTTCATCTCACTTTCTCTCGATTTCAACGATTCCGATAATAATTAATAGTTGCAAAATGGAAATAATTTTTCATAATCTACAAATTAACAATGGAATGTTACTTTAATGACTGAACGTATGTAAAATATGTATTGGAGAAAATTGTATTTCATCTAAATCAATTCTGCCTAAATTGATAGGCAACGCAGCTTAGCATTACATTTCAAAAGCATCTTTAGACCAAACCTTCTCTAGAAAATAATTTGAATTTTCCATTCGGTGTAATGCATTGTTAAAATATGTGTAAATTGATATGCTGGCCACCGTCATTTCGAAAATTGTTATCATTGCCATGGGAGAACAATATTCAATGTGCACATTACATTGAAATGCATTCGTGTGTGTGTGTGTGTGTGCGTCCGTGCATAATACAGTGCAAGTTAGAAAGAGGTATCGAAATGCCGATGATTCATGGGTCAAATAACACCATGAGTCAATTGAATATTTAGAGCAATTATTATCATTGAAAAGTGATTTTCAGTGTTTGAATATAGATGTGCTGCTGCTGCTGCTGCTGCTACTATATGATTCTCTCAATGTCTCTGTGTAAATCGATTGAATTGTGATTTTTTAATTTCCATCTGCCAAATGGATAAGCCCGTTGTGGTAGATCAGCAGTATAATAATAGAATTACCTTCGGCGTTGGATCCCCGTCCGCCCATTCGTCCGCGTGTTCATACAATAGAAAACCTAGATTTTCAAACAACCTTGAAAATCAGTTGTGATATCTCACTCTTCCTGTGTACACAAAACCCGTTTTGCTATCTAAAATGAATATCTCAATTGAATATACCTACCGCCATCATCATCGAACAAAATGGCATCAATGGGGTGACATGCAAAATGAAAATATTTTCCTATATTATCAAAATTGAATTTTCGAAGCGGACACAATGTGTGTGGTGTGGTGCGGTACGGTGTACGTTTGATCGCTTTGGTTCTAGGAAAAATCCCGTATGCAAATGAGAAAGAGAGAGAGAGAGAATATGAAGCGTTGAATGGGTCGGCGAGCAGCGAGAGCCCTCAATCTCATATAATCCGCCCAATGAATGCCACCTGATTTCCATACCAATCGCCATATCTCTCTATCGTTGACTCGTCCGTTTGTCCTCTCTATCTGTCGTCCACCTAAGCCGCTTTAATTAGTCATTTATGCAAAGCACAACGCATCCGATTATCAAATTAATTTCGACAGAACCATAGATTTCGGCCGATTCAAACATGTAAATTCCGTTTTCAACCATCTGAAAACTATCTCTGATTTTGTTGGCTTTTCGAAAACTTTTCTGAAAAGGTACAACACGTTTGCGACGCGACACCGTTGTCGTTGCCACATCAAAATGCGTATAAATCTTGTGATAGTGACATTAAGCGATAGACAATCTTGTTAGTGTAACTTAAGAAAGCAGGTGTTTAAGGGTGTACACTTTTAAAACCGTCATGATTTCTATCGTCATCAAACGATGCAAGTATCTTATAGGATTTTATCGATTCGTTTCAGCAGCAAAGTAGCTCATTTAATGATAAAAATCATCATTTAACGACTCAATTCAAACAACCAACCGACGATCCGCACGCAATTACAAACTTTGTATGGCAAACATTTTATGGAAATTGAAAAACAGTGGTTTTCTTTCTGATTGAACAAGGCAGATAGATAGATAGAGAACGAGAGCGAGAGCGAAAAGTAGTTGGTACTTGAATGAACGACAATGAGGTTTACACCGTTTATTATGAAAAGATAAATCGTTTTTAATTAATGCAAACGACATGTTGATGACTTTTTGTTTTCACTTCGGATCTTCTCACTCTGTCGCTGTCTCTTCGCTCATCAGATAATTAGTGCGAAAGTCATAAATGGGATAATGCTGCCATCGAGTATCGTTGACTGTCATTTAAACTGACAAACGCGCGTAAAAGACAATTTTAAATGAGTTTCTAACCATTTTATTGAACATTTTAGCGCGTTTCAACTTTGAACACATGTTTAGCACACCAAAGTGCGAGTGTGTGTTTGCACTCCGAAATGAGAGAGTAAAAGCGAGAGAGGTTTTTTTTTGGTGGCGCGTAAAACAATTGGGTCATAAATATGAAGTGCTTTTTTCACGCTGTAAATATATCTCAGTGGGATCATTAACGTAGTCGAAGCGTATAATGAATTTCAATTTTCGTACCAAGTGCACTGCACTGCAAATTCATTACTTAATTGAGAGCCAACGAATGATTGGGTGGGTGTGAGTGAGTGAGAGGAACTAAAACACACATTCAAATTATTTGACTCTATCGATCTGTTGACATAGGAATGGCATTTCGATTAGATTAATATCGTCAGCATTACACATCTATGCACAAATTAATTAGACACATTCAAAACTGGAATGGATCTGTTGAAATTGCACAAAAGCCGATTGGATCGCCGATTGACCGCACAACATGCAACCAGCGCACATGCAATCGATTTTGTTGGCCAACCAGAATGCCACATTAGCAACAATTAAACATTATTAAAGCAGACGTTGCACTTCATTGCCGCAGCTTGCAAATCCCCTTGCTGCTCCACCAACCAATATGAATATGGATGCCTATTTACACAATTACAATTGACGCAGCCATTGAATGCCAAATCCAAATTTATGCCCCGCTCGAAATGATTATCGCACCGAATCTATGCATACATATCGATACTGTATTCCTCGTTCGTTTCCCGATATGTTTGTGTATGTGTGTGTGAATAAGTACTCCATGCATATTTAAATCTGTTTGTTGCGTGCATCAACTGTGCGGTTTCAATTGAAATATGCTTGGCTCGCGATAAGTAGATAAATCATTCCAGGTAAATCAAGCTTGCGAACAACACAACAATGGATGAGTATTAGCAGCTCATTGAACTGTTCCCATTATTCTCGGGATTTCCTTTCGCAACAACCATGCTACTACTCACAACTGTAACTCAAATATTGATAAACTTTCATCGTTAACACTCTATGCTTTCTCTCGCTCAATATCTTGAGTTCAAGTTCTGATTTTCGATCAATTTTCGATTTTTATTTATTTTTTTTCGTCCATTTTTCACACAAAACCGTCCAGACGATGAAAAAGCTTTATTCGGCTTTATTTTTCCATTCATCATGAATTGGTTTTACCAAGAAATTCGATCAATGGGCACACAAATTTCCAGCTTGAGTGTAAAGCTTCCGGTAACAAGCTATTTCAATTCAAGTGTAATTTTGATTTGCAATGCTGCTGCCAATGTACTCGACACGGTTCCTTGCAATGGAATTATATCAAATTTCTCTTGAAAAAAGACTCAATTCACAGTGCTGCCTCTATCCAATTTGACTCTTGGCATTCATGTGAACCTCGAAGCCATCCAAATAAGAGGGTGTCGAATCGACACCCAAACCATGGTAACCTTCCATGATACCGCATAAGTAGCAATAATTTAACCAAATGTATTTATTACATTACACTTACATTGACCGAAGTATCCCTTTTTACAATCGCCACTTATGCTCTCTCAGAAATCTTAATTATCCGGAAAACTTAAGCTTTTCTGCAAAAACAAACTACTCAAGATTTCTGAGAGAGCACTGTAATTGAAAACTGAAGGTTTTTCCAAAATTTTCGTCGAACTGTTCCAAATTGATGGAACATTCTATGGTTTCGCACATCCACGAACTCCCGTGGATTCATTATGAAATGTGTAAAATATATGCCATTAAAATTACTGCGTGCAAGATATCGTGTTTAAACATTCATCATTTTGGGAGTTTTTCCACGAAAGTCCACTGTATTCAGGCAGAAGTACTAATTGTAGAGAGAGAGAGAGAGACAGAGACAGAGATAGCGAATGTTTTCCATGAGTTTTCAGAACGAATACAATTTTGCACCACATTTCTCCGGGGCTACTACAACTGTGTGCACAAGGACAAACAAAAGTGCGTCTCAAAATTGCTGAGAAACAAGAGCAAACCTCGAATGATAATTAATTGCAGTCGAGCAACGTTTCATAACTGCATCGGAGGTGGTTTGTGATTTGTCAAGGTGCTTGCATATATACTTGGTCGTGTGTCTCATTCGAATCTCAGAAGAGCACATAAACACCATCAAGAAATGGCTTTCGTAGAAATAGAATTTGTGCCATATTGTATTGTAGGTCAAAGTAATTTCCATTGTTTTGGTTTGTTCAGCAGAGGTACATACGACGATGATTCTTGATAAAATGTCCCGCATTCGCTTCGAGGGGAGTTATGTGTTGCAGTTGATGATTCGTAATTTTGGTTGTGGTGAATAAATAATAACCGGTATAATAAGTATGCAGAAATCGTAACCAATTTTCTTTTATGGTCATAATTTTCATTTGCATGCCAAATAGATGCAGATATCTTTTCGAAATGAGCAAACGCAAAGGTCCATATTAACATCAAATGGGATAGAACGACCAGTCCAGAATGTTGCTGTGTGCTTTTTGGAAGAGGCAGGCAGACACATTCATTTCAGGATATGGCAGCGCATCTCGAGACGAGAGAAAACGCACACACACACACACACTCATATATTTCAGCCGAAGCTGAACACTTACATATTTCAATGTGAACGGTATCATAAAGTATCGCATGATCGGCCGTTTGGGGTAAGTGTTTTTTCTCTCTCTCTCCCTCACTCACTCTCACTGTTTATACATATAGATTCGGTATGTATGTGTATCATGACGAGAGCACATTATTCAAAAGTAAACTTTGCATGGGAAATTGAAGCAATTTTTAATGAAGCAACTTTTATGTGCGCTGAGGTTGCCTTTATGCAACAGCTATGTTCCTCTCCTTCTCTGGATCTCTTTCGTTTTTCTATATTGCTCAAGCTTCGTACTCTCGCTATACATTCTTCTATCTTTGCTCTTCCGATGATATGACATTGTGTGTTTGTGTGTCTGTTACCGAACTCAAAACTTTGTCATTTAAAATATTTTGCTGTTTTGCTTTGGTTATGCCTCAACGACCAACGAAATTTTCTCTCGGAATATGATTTTATGATATTGGTTTTGGTGGTGATGGTGGCAGCATAAAGTACATGGTTCTCATCTTTATGGTTTATTGTTCAAATTCAGGAGATGCGAGACATAATTCATTTCATACGCTGGACATACGATGTACCTCTATATACCTACACACCAACACACAAGTTGGTTCAAAATTTCCACCAATTCATCGTTCCTTTCCATACGATTTATTTACACAAACCTTGTCGGATCATCGTCCTACTTTACTGAAATATGTGTGTGTGTGTGTTTTTATTCAAGCGCAAGAATCTCCAATTCAATCAACGAAGTGGTCTTTGCATACAAAATAGCATACATGTTCATTGCATTCGCCAATCCATTGGCCCGATTGGCTAATGCCAATCATTTTTGGCTGTTTGTGGAAAGTGCATAAACACAATGTAGAAGGTTTATTGGGCAATCTTTTTGATTATCAGCGTACACACGTTCTTCGGCCTCGGTTTGACCATTCTTGGATGGTGCATGACATGCTGTTTGTGTTCATAAAAACGGCTCATTATTGGATTACAACTCAATTCCGCAAAACAATCGCTTTATTAACTCAAATTGTAGTGAGTGAGCGAGCGACCGGGTGGGAACGTGTACACTGTACACTCTGCCAGGGTCGATCAATGTTTCAGTTTGCAATAAGGTCGGTCTAATCAGAGTATTCAATGACCATGCTAAAGTGAATACACGCTCTTCATTGGCCTATTTTCGGTCAGTGAGTATTGATTATTATGTGTACGGCAAGTGGTCATATTCTCTCATCATAATGATATGGTTTTTGCTTGTGAGAACTATGTAAACACTTGAAGCGGAGCAATTACGATTAGGCAGCACATTACAAATATCATTGAGTGCGATATGCGTGCATGAATGGGGTGCCTGAATGACATTTAACAGAGAAGTTTGGATTGCTTTCTCTGCCCAACTATACCACTTGAATACTGCTCGCAAAATTTTCAATCTGAAGAGCTTGAAATTGCTAATTTTCAATTAAAACTTTGTGCAAAGAATGTGAGTTTTCTCATGAAAGAACCAACCGAATGAATGACGCTATTTGAATATACTCGTTGCAAGTTTAACACTTTCATTCTTTTCCAATATGAATGCAAATATAAATAAACAATTACCCATACCGTTGTTTCTATACAAACTGTCAATTATAGTGAAACGGCTGCTACGACTGCTATCGTTGTTTAAATGTGCGCTTAAAAAACCGCTTAGTAATAGAAATACGCGCTCAAAAAACGACACATTTACAGAACAATTGTGTCGAGATAGAGATATAGAAGACGAGGTAGAGATAAGGATGGATACGAATGGAAAAAATTGGCAGTGTGAACGCTTAGCTTTGGCATATGAGCCATCGAGTGTTTCAATGGCTTTCAAAATGCGAGTTGCGAGCTTTGAGCTGAATTATAGTGAAAGAATGTCATTATGCTTGTTTTTGAAACGATGTGTGTTTTGCGTGCGTACCGTGAGATGCTCTCTCTCTCTCTCTCTCGCTCTGTGTGTTTATGTTTGTGATGCACATTAACACCATTGTCACTTTTCTAATTATACTGAGTGAGAGCAACATTTCGAAGTGCCAAGATACGTTTTGTGTTCGCATCTTCGAGCCATACGTACATATGAATATATCTCGCTGTTGGCTTGGATGGGTTTAAATATATATAACTCGTAGTTCCATGTTTAGATGCGTAGATGTGACATTAAAAGAGATTATCTCTCTCTTGAAGCATCATTTTGCTTAACGTGTGCATTTTCAGGATTCAGGTTAGTTATCTGCAATATATCTCGAATGGTGTAATTAAATTTTCACTTAAAACTCAAACACACTCGAATCCCTTTCGTAAAACAGCTTCAAACTGTTCGTTTTCGTTGGTGTGCGCCCTCTTGCCAACCACGAAACGGATTACTTACGCGCTGTCACTTCAGTCATTTCGACTGTGTGAGCTGCTCATTTAAAAGCTTCCGTGAGACAATTTACACCCGAGCGTCAACAATCAATTTCATTCACACTCGCATTCACTCCATGCACTTTTCATTTGCGCGCGCGATTGAATGAAACCTCTAAATGAAAGCGTGGTGGAGCGCCAACGCTGTTGCAATATGCGAACAAATAAATTTTAATGTGGTGTTTTGCCATCTCGTCGAAAACCATCGTTTTCATTTTACATTTTTGGCCATTTATGATTATATCATTAAAATGAAGCGTCATTATCATTGTTTGTGCCTGCGTTCATTCAGCCTACTTTGACTGTCTCTCTCTCTCTGTGTATGTATACAAACAAACCCATAAATTTCCATCTGAAGTTAAATTTATCAAATAAAGTACTAATTTTCTACTTAGCAATTTAAACAGTGCACAATATTTCGTTATGGGTCTCAACAGAGTCGTGCACAGAACAATTTCATGTTCTCAGTTTTCAAATGCACTTTACACTCACAATGTAAATACGAGATGCAGACGATGGGTGAAAGTGCACAAGAACGCCACAAAATAAGGAGAGAATGTCAGAAAGAGCAAGCGGGGAGAGATGAAGGAATAGTGACGGGATGAAAAAGACGATGGAAAAGAAATGGAGAGAGTGAAAGAGGGATGGAAATATTGAGAGAAGTTAATGCAGTGAACGTAAATGAGAGCTCGATCATGGAAAATGGGAACAAAAGAGAAAGAGAACGAGAGCAGAAAAGCAGAAGGAACCAGGGTGACAGAAGTACTGAATGCATTCTAACAAGAAACCACAACAGCATCTACGGCATTCAAACAATTTGCTTCACTCTTTCGGTGCCGCTTTGTTTGTACATGTGAACATCTATAGAGAGCAATCGTTCGGAGTGAAAACATTTAAAATACCGTTTTTGCTTGCATTGCCATTATTTTGATAATGTTATGTGCTGTGTGCTTTCGATGCTCAAACGATTCAATTCCTCTCTCTCTCCCTCTCTCTTCTTTTGCTGTCCCTTCGACGCTACGCTTTCCCTTGCTACAACACTTTTGTGAACTATAAAATAAGCACACACTCACTTTTTCATGCGCAACTAAATTATTATTTTGATTCATTCAGTTAAATTTGTTCAAACGATGATTTCATGAGTGCTTGTGGCACTCAATAAACCAGAATGATTGCTTGTAAATTGCTCGATTTCAATGAATTTTAATTGATAAATCAATAGAACGAACTCACAATGTGCTGTGTATTAATCATATACTGTCATATTTTTCACGCTGGTGGCGCACTTAGCCCATGGATGGATATACTATGGGTTAGCTGAACTATGTAACTGAATGTCAAGTTGGTTGTGTATGAATTTTGACAGAACTTCTGCGGCCATCACCTAGTTGCGCCACATATCACATCGTTCCATAGACATTGTGAGTTCGAATAGAATGTCAGTATTTTCACAAAAAAGAAAATCATTTTTGCTGTTTTTCTGCCCTATTCAAAAAATAACTATTTGAAATTCAAATTATTGAGCTAAAAATTAAAATCGATATTTAACTATTGTTATCGTTATTTACAGAAATATGTTGGCTTTTTTCTAAAGCTGTTTTCATCAACACCACAAATAAAGCAGAAAATCCTTTTCGCGATAAAAATATCAATTCACATTTTTAAATATCAATTTCATTATTAATTTTTCGTAGCGCAATTGGATTTATTATTTCGATTATTTGTTGGCATATTGAATGTTTTTCCGGATTGTGATGAAATAATGCGATTTTGGAAAGCAAAGAAGTGTTTTTTTTTATTTCGATGATTGAAATGTGATGGAGTGTACATGTACACACAATACGGTGTATGTACTGTTGATATGTATATCCGATATCGAACGAACACATTTTTTGATGATAATAATAAAAATCCCATCCTCGTGTCATGCTTTGGCTGAAATATATATATGCTGAAAATATGAAATTAAGTGTGGTGATAGCTCGAAGCGGCGAAAATCAGTTTGGATGCATGAGATGAATTTATCTGTGCGGCAAATGAAAATTGTATGCCACTCATTTCCCTTCCTGTCCTCTTCCATTCTCCCGCTGTCGTTCATTTTCGCACACTCATTGGAATGTAAAATCATTTGGCGCAGTCATATTTTGACTTTAATCAGCTATCATTATTAATTAGCGGCACAATATCACCAAATATTTGCGCTAAAACTCAACACACAACAAACAGACACAATTTGTTGGGCGCGCACGTGTTGATATATATATATATATATATATATAGATGCTGAACAAATGGTTGGCCACGTAAAATATTGCCAAATTTCAGAATTTAAATTTCAAATGTTGAGTACGTATGCTTGCTAATTTTATGCATGATGTCAACGCTATCGTTCACATCGTGAGTTCTATCTGTGTACAATTTCGATCCGATTTTCGTCGCCGAAAATTGGTTTTATTCGAAATTGCAATATGATCATCGACGCCGTTGCCGTTGCCGTTGCAATTCACATTCGGATGCAGGGTATGCGGATATATGTTGTTTGCGCATTTCAAATTCTCGGATGTATTCTTCTGTTTTCATTGCAGCATTCAAAACAAATCCGTTGAATTATTCGCACATCCAGCGTGTGCCAGCTCATGTGAGCTCACTCCAATCCAACTGATCAGCCATTGGTTTTTTTTTATTAACAAAATATGTGGCTTCATAACACATATTACGGTATACTCTGCCTCTCTTTCTCACTCACTCACTCACTCACTCGCTTCCTCTTTCTCTAACTCTCTTTCGATCTCACTCTCAGCGTACACTTGGTCAAATACATCCGTTGCTACAAGCCGCAAATATTTTATCATTCTAAATTACTCAGTATAAAATTATCCCGGCCAAACATTTAGATTTGGTGTGTCTATCGTTTCAATCGAAGTGTATCATCAGCATCATTTCACATGCATTATACCAAATGAATGCGACGAACGGAATTTGTTGTTTGTGTTGTGTGTGCGTGGCTAAAACAAAAAGCCGAACGATACCAACTAAACGTGATGAAAATCCGGTTGCAATACGCACGGAGAGAAATGGCCACACACACACACAGTGTGTGCATACACGCGCCAAATGAATTATTCAAAATGATCTAAAAATGGCAAAGATGCATTACCGCACACAGATACACACATCGACCGCGACGAAATTAAAACGACATCCGAATTCGTCGACATTGCGGAATTCGAGTGAGATTTTTTCCAACTGTTGTTGATGTGTCTGTAGGGTAAATACAAAACGAGTTTAAGGGATAGAAAGGAAACAAATGGCGACGCCGATGATATTAGGCGGAATAAAAATGTTTCACATAGTGGATATAAATGCATTTATTACAAAAATGCCGGATTATTCACCAAATACCAAACGAGCTGATGGTGAAATTACAAAACGAAGTGTACAAATGCATATTTTGCGAATTAAATATCTCGCGAAGTAGCTTTAGTGAGTTTGAAATATGTGAGTGAATTTGTGGCATGTTTGCAAAAACGCATTAATTCAAACATTGTACACATTATTATTACTTTTGATCCGTTTCCAATTGTAGTGAAATGTTAAACACGCGTTTGACGCTAGCACATTCACAACAGTCTTCATCACATCGTAGCTGTTTTCTACGAATTTGCAAGTTTCTGCTAGTGTTCGTCATTCAACTTGTCACGTGCACCGGTAAAATCATACATTTTTGTGTATCAGACAGGTTTAAACGGAAAGTCGATACAAAAGTATATTTGTGAAGAATGAAACAGCTGCCTTAACCCGATTAAAAAACACCATACAACAATGGTGGATTTCTCTTACTTCCCCTCTCTCTCTCTCGTCATTTGTACCTTTCTCTTGCTCTCCATCTCGGTCTCTTTCGCTTGCTCTTGTTTCTACCCATGCTCAATGCAAAAGTTTGCTCGAATAATTTCATAATCCAAATTACAAACACAAATACATGTTGGTTAATAAGTGTGCCGGTGCATAAGTTATAAGCATTATGATTCACGTGTGCTCCATGAGTTCATCTTTCATGCATGTTGAACATTTTTAGTGTCTGCTGTGGAAAAGTCAACAGGAATCTCATTACACTCGGTGTGTCTGTGTGTTTTCATGTGCAAATGGTTGTTTAAACATTTAACATGCTGTCAAAGAATGAGGCAACGGAGAGAGAGAGAGAGAGAGAGAGAGAAAACTGCACGAACATTTTATGAAAGTTTGCATACATTTGCTTAATTTGTTGAAAGAATTGTTTGCCAGAAGCCGGGCGCTTTTCTTCTCTCCTTACTCTCCCGTTCTGTCCTGGATAATGCGTTGAAGTTTGCACAACACTATAAACACAACGTCACACCAAGTGTAAAAGTTTGAGCCGATTGTTGCAGGCTTTTCGTTGGTTATCGCTCTTTCACAAACAGTCTCTTTCAAAATAGCACCAGCTGACCACACTCATATCGGTTAATCCTGCATACTGTTTCGGCCGCCGACATGAATGTTGCGTGGAACATTTTTTTTATTTTTCAACTAGTTGCCAAAAAATCGGTTTAAAAATTCGAAAATGGTTTGCCGCTTTACAGTTTTGAACTTCATAGCCTTGAAAATGTTTACAAATTGTTGTCGGATTACGGGGGATGGTATGATGAAGCAATCTTGATAAGACGCGCTTCAAATCATAAAAGAAAATTGCTTGGGGGTTTTTTTCCGTCTGTTTATCGACAATTTGGTTCGATTTTCATTTATTCAATGCTCTGAGCTTCTTCTTTTTTCTTCGTTCATCACAAGCCGTATTTTTTCTTCCATTGTGCCGTACGGCTCTATTGATCTTATCAGGCAGTTGTGACAAAACACAAGGCAATCATAAAGTGTAGGTATAAATAGATTCACATCATTTTATCTCTTTAGATGCTCAATAGATTAAACGCATTTTCTGCACGCGCATATTTTAAATCACTTTCATTTTATGGAAATGATTCAAAAGCATTTGCCATCATACAACAGCAAACGCACAATGATTACGGTTCGTTCAGAGGAGAAGAGCCTCAGACTATACCGACCCAATCCAAAAACCATACGAACGGATCAGCAATCCAAATTATTTGTACAATGCTCTTTCTCTTCCATTCTCTTCGCCAACCATACATATGATTCCAGGGAGGAAAAAATCAGAGCGCACACAATAAAATGATCTGATATTCGGTATGTGAAATATGCTGCAGGAAAAACCAACATGCCGCAAACACACCGTACCGTTCCACGACAACGACAACGACGACGACAACAAAAGGAAAAAGTAGCAGCAACCACAGATAAATACATATTTTTATGGAATGAATTTATGTGAAGCAGAAAAAAAAAACACAGAAAATGCCCCGACGCGTAGTGGTTGTGTTTTTTTTCTCTTCTCTTCTCGGTGCCTGGTTTCAACCCCGTCTCTAATCGTTTTATGCCAAGTTCAAAGGCAATCTTCATGCATGCATGCACACTTAGTGATGGAGGTATAGAAGAAGAAGGAGGAGGAGAAAAAAACGAAGAAGAAGTAGAGATGAGAGATCGTATTTAGAAGCGCACAAGAAAAGAAAAATGTTTGTGTAATTTTGCATTTTTCGGATATCGTTTCATTTTTCGTGCGTGCGACTCAAGCCTCTTTGTAAGTCATGAACAGAGCTACCACAAAAAAAAAAAATAATATGAATCATCATCATCAGTCGCCGTGTGTATGTTTGGTTTTCTTCTTTTTTTTCGTTTTTTTTCCTCTGGCCGATTGTTATCCACGCCATGACATACTCTCGCCCGATATTGAGTATTTCCTTTTTCATTCTTGAAATTTGCAATTTTTTTTTCGTCGAACTTCTTCTTCCATTTCAAGCTTTTTTATGCGTTAAACGTGAGTTCGACCCAAAAAAGCACACACAATACATAAATTTCAACCCCATACAATGCTCCCACAATTCATATGCTCTTCGTCGCCACCGCCGTTGTCGACGACAACAGCTTTAACTTACCGAAAATATTATTACACAAATAAATAACTACAACAGCAACAAAATAACTGAAAAATAAATAAAAAAAACTCGTTGTTAAATGATGAATGCTTCATGTTGCTTTGTACGCGATCATTTCTTTGTATTAAAAAGAAACGGCCGTTTTGATGGAAAGAAACAAAATTCGTTTCGCATTTCTTTTATTACAAATGAAATATGCTGGGCGGTCCCGGAAAACCGCAGAAACAAATCGGAGCAATATTTGAATGTACATATATGGAAAGCACAACTCATGGCAAAACTTGACAAAGAAGTCCACAATAATAATAATTGTTCATCGTTACAAGTCTGTCATTCAACGAATTTCCCCCTATTTCCAAATTCGTCCATACCGCATTGAACTCAATACAGGGAAATTGCCAAATTTTTACCAGAGTTCGTCAGAAATCAACAAAAGAATGACAGAACATTTCTTTTTGGCCTGAAGCAATTTTTGCGACTGACGAGACAACAACATGTAATTTTGTTTACTCCGAATATAGTTTTTTCCACTTTCCAAATTGAAGAAGTGACGAACAAAACGACTGTTAAGCTGTTGTCATAACGAAGTAAATATCATTGGCTATCAATTTGCACAGTTGAATCTAATAATTACGAAGTTCTAGTTTCGATGATAGTGAATTCGTCGTTGTTGATTGTTGGATAATGCGATGTCAATTGAAGTTGAAACGAGTTTTCAATGGGAATACTTGATTTTTGCTTCAAGAAATCCCAATGGGGACTTCAATTGCATCAGTAGCGTATCAAACGCGTGTGTATACGTTGCATTGCAATGCCATATCTATAATTTTTTTTTTACTTTAACACTATCCGTACGGAGTTTGCGGGAGCGAGACTCGCATCCACCGATATTTTGAATCGAATTATCACTACTCGAAAACCCAACGAGCTAATACACTTCAACTTCAAGTGCACATCAAGTTTTCAACATTTGATTTGTTGTAAATGTTTGTGATTGAATGGCAATAAAAAACACAGCGTGTATATGAAGGAAATGAAAAAAAAAACTCGTCTAATATTCCATTCTCTTGTGTGTTCTTGGTTGTCTTGTGCAGAAATGGAAAAATCCGATCGGAACGAGCGAACAAACACTTCAGGCACTTAGCTTGATTGAATGGCGAAGAGAGAAAAGAATCGATTCGAGTGCATAAAATATCAATGCAATGTCCATCAGCGTATGGAGGTGCAGTAAATCTCCACACTCTCTCTGTGTCTCACTCATGCCGTACGTAATTTATGACTGTCTTAATAAAGCGTATTGTTTGCAGATTATTATGTGTACAGAAAATCGACGAACGGGAAGTGTGCGAAGAGAAAATATTGTCGATGGCAAAAATGGAATATTTCGCTGTGAATGGTGGTCGGAAATATTTTGATCACATCGTCATCATGATGATAAATATTTTCGGCCCATTTACTGTCTCATTAAATAAACAAAAATGTTTTATCATTATTGTTCGATTCGTTATTTTTTATTGTTTGCCGGGTGTGAAAGCACTTGAGTTTTGTATTCATCGCACGAATTATCGGGTTATCGGGTATCATTTGTTATAACTTTCATTTGACTTATCTCATTCATCTGAATTTGTTCTTCGACGAACGACGAAGTGTGAGCAATAATAACCCACCAGTTTTCTTCGTAATCCGATAGCAATACATTGCTTCTTATGGAGGCTGAATGGATGGATTTTTGTAAGAGCGCCTCTAGTGAAAATATCTTAGAATGATGGAATATTTCGAACTTTAATACGCTTTTCTGCTAATTTATCCAAACTCACCTCTTAAGTGGTAAATTAAAACCAATAAATATTTACACATCGAAATATCTCGAAAACGGCTGGGAAAATCGGCAAAATGGACCGTGGTGTCACTCCCCAAAGGGAGTGTGGACACTCGGCTGGTTTGATGGCCCAAAGCTCAAATCCAGTGGATTCGGGCTGATCCATGGGCTCTCAGGATTTGGTCTGATTCCCAGCTTTTCCTTTCCTGTGAGCATCTTAACAAGTTACACTCATGTTTTGTATGGAATTTCACCACAGGGCAAGTGCTGGGATCAGGCCAAATCCCGAGAACCCATGGATGAGCTCAAATCCACCGGATTTGAACTTTGGGCCATCAAACCAGCCGGGTGTCTACACTCCCTTTAGGGAGTGACACCACGGTCCATTTTGCCGATTTTCCCATCCGTTTTCGAGATATTTCGATGTGTAGTTTAATGAGAAAGATATCCGCCATGACAGCATTTTGGCCAGCCATGTTGGTATTTTGGTTTATATTAACAGAACATTCTCTACTTTGACAGTCAACGTTTCTAAAAGTAAACACAAATATTATCTGTCATAATCACATTCACCACTTCTAATGTGCTTCAGAGAGCTTCTGACAGCGCCATCCATCCGAAGCGTTTGAAACATTAAAGGCTTTTGCTGATTTTTTCTGCCGCATTTTCATTCGAGCTATCGCCTTATGGTTCTCTTTTTCTTCTCTTTTTTTTCTAAACTCTGCGCGAGTTTCGTTTTAATTGTAGGGGATCAGGTCAACTTTTTAAATTAAGACAAATTTCGTATTCAAGTTTTCTTCCTTCCGCCTCTCTGATTCGCGTTCATTCGTTCGTTCAAAAATTTGAATGACATTTGTGTGTCACACCAAACTAACGGCATTAATTATTCCATTCGCCTCGTTCAACTGCATTATTATTTGATGAGTGGATAGATGAAAAGTGAAATTATCTCATTAAAAGCGACACAATTTTTCCGCCGCCAAAAATGCGCGTTGGTTGGCCATTTACACTTCATTTCACGTTCATCATTTACACTGGTGGTATTATTCATACGGACAAATATTATAAATCAAATCACAAATAATGTTTAATTAAATTATTCAAGCTCGACATGGGAACACCATTTTTCGATGCGATGCATTTATTAGTTTTTGGGATTTTTGTTAACCCATTTGCACGAATGTGTGCCGCCAACCACACAACCGCCAACCGAGCGAGCGAGCGCCTATCGCTGTATTGCACATTGTATACTCATTATTAAAGTTATGCAACACATGTGCGAGATGTGTGCGGTTCACCATTAAAAAACGAACAAACGAGCTCAGCGCACGAGAGCAAAGTTTGCTGAGAGATGCATTCATTTTCAAAGTATGGCAAAAAAAAATATATTGAAATTCTGCTATTTTTCGCCCAGTTTTGCTTGTCGCTTTCGCGGCTGGCTTTGTGTCGGAACACGGAGCGAGGATCATTAATATTTGCTAGATTTTTATCGTGAGAATGTGCACAGTTCATGGCTATGGTGTTCATTCTCTTGCTCTATCCATCGTTATTGCTCTCGCTTGCACTCGCACGCTGTATGTATGGTGCACCATCGTCTAGCATTGCTTTGATTACAAACCGTGCACGCGGTTCGGTGGCGAAGGTTCAAACAAAAATAAAATGTGTACGTATTAAGTCTAAAAGAGGGCCCATTAATTATCCAAATTCTAATAGAATAATTTATTTATTATCTAAATGGAATGTGCGGAGACCTCTGTTCGTTGATCTGTTGCCATCGCCGCCGTTGTCGTCGTTGCCGCTGTTGCGTTGAATCTTTTGTGCGTCTCTATTTATTTTATCCCGTGAATCATTATCTTGTTTCTCTCGTTCAGCGCGCCGATTCGTTCTTATTTGCACATTTGAGCGGAGAGGGAGGGAGGTTAAGCAAAGAGGCAGATTATCTTCAAATCAAGCCAAAATAAAATAAAACAAAAGAACTTAATTGTCTTTTCCTTAATAATTGACATTCATCAAGGGCCTCACACACACTCACTCCCGTTCAACGTCGCCTTTGTATGTGTGTGATTTTCATTAACAAAAACGACAAAAAATTTCTCTCATTTGAAATGCGCTTTTTTTCATCCCTCTCTCTCTTTCCATTCGTCGTTATTCACTTTGGAGAACCTGGCTTTTGTGACGCGTGCCGTTTTGCACAGCACACTCGTTCGTATACCCAACGTAATGATATTATATAACAGGCCAGTAAACCTATTGCTAAAACACACACACACACACACACAATTGTAGCCGCTTTTTTCTCTGTTCAGCGCGTACATAATTAGCGTGTGATGTGAATTTTTTATTTGCACCGACAAAAACAATTTTTTTTCCTTCTGTCTCGCATTCGGTTCAGTTTTCTATCCGTGGGTATTGTGTTTTCGTATCACAATCGCAATTATGACGCTTTCCATTCGAAAACATTTACGGTGACCCATTATATAATAAAGCATGCGAATGCAATCACATGAAATGAAACATTTAAAATTCATTTCAATTTGCCTCGGTGGGATTGTGTATGTGTGTATATGCGCTGGTGATGGTGGTGGTTTTCAATGAAATTTACCTTATTATTGACAAACTCAAACAAGTTTTTTTCTAACAATTTTTCCATTTTTCAACTGTAAACAGCGGTACCGGGCACACACACTCGCTCTCGGATTGACATAATCAACTTGTTTCCAGTTTCCGGGGAAAAGTTTTGGACACCAAGTGAAAAAAAAGAGCGCAGTGATGTACATTTGACACAGTCAATATTTGATCAAACGTCAAGCGTATGCATTTTTAATGAGCCGGAAAATGTCTCACTCTAGCTGAGCTCGGTTTGTTGACGTTGAGTTTATGACGAGTTTCACTCATTTTGCATGTGAAATGGATGCTGTATTTCTATTTTCTATTTTCAATTGACGCTGTTAGTAATTTCAACGAAATGTTTTTGAATGTGGCTTTTCGAGGAAGTATCACCGCCATTTGTTTTCCATTCAGGTTTGAAACCACAATCCATTTCATTTCTAAATGAATTTTAAATAACTTCCATTCGATTCCTAAACCATTTTCGGTCGTTATTTCCAACAAATTTTCGATATAAATAAAGCCAAAAATAGTTCATTTGATAATTCGAAGAATCACAAACCTCAAAAATGAACTGAAACAAATTCCATTAAATCAAACTAATTTTAAATGCCAAATTGATTGAGCAGAAATTGAATTAGAAATTCTTTGGATTAATATCAAATAATTTCCGAATCTCTGAAAATAGACCAATTGTGATTCCATTTAAACTTATTGGCAGTTTCAATTGGATCGAGTCGATTGAGCAGTTGGAAAAACATTTAAATCCAATCAATTGGTCGGTTTCATGAAATATTCAAATGAATACGAATTGCACACGAATGTATTTCTGTATTTCAATTGGAAGACATACAACGTCCAATATTTGTATGCATTTGCATATTTTTGGCGTACATCGTTCCGTCCGAAGTTATGAAGATGAAATGAAATCAATTTAATATTTACTCATTTTAAATCAAATTCTATTTGACCGAACGATTTTATTGACAGAACAGGGAATTTCTAAAATGTACCTACCTTATGAACATTGCTTTTCCATTCGATCAATTGACAAAACCTATGGAATGATATGAAGTCTATATTGAATGAAACGCATCCAATATTTTCTACTACATTCGACTATTCTTATGTCTGTATGTCTTTATTATTCGTTCAATTATTCAATATCTATGTGTTACAACTTACGGTAAATATATATTTGTCATCATCAATATTAATACATAATGAATTGGTTCAATTAAAATTGTCTTTGGGAGGGAAATGAAGACGAATTAAAAAAAAAGAAGAAGAGTTATAAAGTGTCCATTTCTCATACATTTCATATAGATAACCCTTTAAAAGTGGCTACGTAACCTTTCAAATGTGGCTATATCGTCTTATGTATTTGGGAATGGGACATTTAAATAAAGTCAATTTATAACTTGTTAGGAAATGGAATGGTTTTCAGCATACAAATTGAATTTATTGCCATGTCAATAAAATTTCGAATCGATTCATCATTCGAAACGAACAGTGTATATGTATGTGATGGCTAAAAAAAATCCTCCCGATATCTCTTCTGTCGACTATACCAAATTGACATAACACAAAATCCACATCGAATAGAGAGTCTTTTTTTTGTGGTTGATAGAGTACGTTTGCTGTACTGTATTCAAGAACATACATTGATTTCGAGAGATATGATTTATGTGAGTGTGTGTGTGTGTGTCTGTAGTGTGTAACGAAGTATTTACATAGATGCTTGCTTTCGTATAAATGTCATTTTCCATGTTTATGTTGCTTATATTTGTTTCCTTTCTGTCTTTTTTCTTTCTCTCAATTACTTGCTTAAATTTCTACTAAAAACGTTTTCCATTTTCTTTCTGTTTTTTTATTCATTTTAAAATCACAAAATCCGAGAAAAAGAGTGAATGTATGTGTGTGGGTGTATTTGGGTGTTTGGTTGTGCCGAGGATTTATTTTATCTTAAATTCAATGCTGAGCTTTTCGCTGTTGGTGCTGCTGCTGCTGCTGCTGCTGCTGATGATGATGATGATGATGCATCCAATAAAGCTGGCAAACGCGTAAAACCTAACTGGAATTGGTATGGTGTGTCATGGATGATGGGGTTTCGATGCGATGAAATCACATGTAACACTATGAATGTACTCAGTATCCGGTTCAAATATTGAATCAAAAGTGATAGTGATAAAATGTACAATAAAATAGATAGATTGATGTTGTTGCTGGCGCAGCCTCTTTGCATGGCAGCCGGAAATTCACCTACGGTAGAAAAAAAAATGTCGCACACGTGCGCGAACGACAGTAAAAAAACCCGTGTGCAAAGACACAAAGTAGAAAAACGAACATAAATAACGAGAGAGTTAGTACTTGGAATCCGCAGTGACACAGTGATCTAGTAATTACTACAAACTAAAAAAATACGCCATGCATTTCAAAACCGTTCATTCACGATATGAGCGCGAGAGAAAAAAAAAGGAACGAAAAACCGACCGACAAAAAATTGTACACACACAAAATCCGAATTGCGCATTTTTTTACGCTGCACTTCGTTCGGATGATGCATTTCGAGAGCAAAAGATAACATGGTACAAATTAAAAATGAACGCATATATGTGGAAAGAAAGAGAAAAATGGGATTTTATTGTAGCCGAAAATGTTCTGCGAATGAGAGAATGAGCGAGTAAGAACATGAATGAGAGCGGCTGGGAGAAAAAGAGCGAAAGAGGCAGATAGAATCCAGCCACTGGAATACAAACACAGTGTAAATGAAATTTATCTAGAAATAAAAAGAAATTTTCGCACGAATCACAAAACTAAAATAAATTATGGCGCTCTTTTGCGCGCACAAGAGGCACCGAGAGACATGCACACACACACACACACATTACACTGCATTGCAGTGGCTGGACAGGGTTTCATCCTCTTTTCGTTGGCTCGTTCGTTCACACACTCTCTCTATCGTTCATTTTTCGCTAATTTTTATGTGTCGTCCAATGCTCGGTGTATGACCGTTTACAAAAATGTTCTGTTTGTGTATCGACTTCATGTTTTCGTTGCCATCGTTTGTTGTTTTTATTTGTAGTCGGTTCTGTTCACATGAGCACACATCGAGATTTGTGCGAGTGACTATGAAATTGCTTTAAAACACGATGTCCACACCCCATCCATTAGATCAACAGTGAATTGAGCGCAAAAAATTATGTACACACACACACTCACTCACTCACTCACTCAAATTTTACGCTATTTTATGATTTCCAAAATAAAAACCACCCGAATGAACGAGTTACTAATGAAACATCCACACGCATCACCGCATCGTTGAGTGCGCGCGCGAACAAAACGAAATGAAAGATACAAACAGAAAAGTCCAACTGAATATAATGCAGAGAGTGTGCCATTTTGGCTGTTCTGCCAAATATACAACGAAATAAAAAGAAACGAAACGAATGATAAAAGCAACAACAATACACCGAGAGAGTTCCATGAAATCAAACAGTTGCAAGAGAGCAACGACAACGGAAAAAACACGCATGTTCACTCACCATTTATAACGTGGACGATTGCACTGGTACCTTCTGCATTCGTTGGCATGCAAGAGTAATTACCTGAATCAGATAGTCTTGCTGTGGATATTGTTAATCTTCACACGCCAACCGATAACGAGAATGAGCCACGCAGTACATATACATGGCAGAGAGAGAGAGAGAGAGAGAGAGAGAGAGAGAGAGAGAGAGAAAAGTAGAGAAAGACAAGGAAGAAAACAAGATGATTAGAAAACATCGAGTCAGATTTTAGCAATAAACAGAGAAAAAAATAATGTGGCTCTGACTAAAAGCAGCTGAAAATATTTGGTGAGTCGAAAATGTTTTTGCAACCTAGCTTTTGTTCGACACTGATTCCGATTCGGTTTTCACAACAAACATGTTCCATCTGGCTTTGTAATCAAACTAAAATACGTATACAAACGGATAGACTGACCACAACGATGTACTATGAACTAGTATGAACTAAAGTGTTTTTTGGTAACTAGAAGAATTTATGGTCTTATACAAAGAAACACATGTTCAGATTTTAAATTTAGACAAAACATTTTTGAAACAGTAATTGAGAACAAATGAAACACTGGTAAAATGCCATCGAGCTAAAAATGTGAAAGCCGGTTGGTTTTCTTCAATCCGTTAGCTGGAACTAGGATCTTAAACGCAAAACGAAATATTATCCAGAAGTATCAGGGTGTGTTAGTGGTCAGTCTATATAGAAAATGCCAGTAATTCCCTTTTGGTTATCTACTTTTGATAACTAGCCCTTTTTTGGTGTCCGTATGGCTGTTGTCTCCACAGCCCCATCATAAAATGTAAAGCTAATGAAAATATTACCTTGATTGCAGAACATCGCCCGATTCCGTCGAAATGGTTATGCGATCCGGATATTCGAAAATGTCATTTAAATGATATCTGGTTTTTGGGTCGATCATTTGTTTGCCTGCAAAATAGAAATAAAGCACCCACACACCTCGCTGTATAATACACATAAAGAAATGCCGGATATTCCATTGACTAGCCGTGATTAGGTTAGTTGGCGTGATATAATCTCATTTCAAATTGTGTGATTGCATTTTAAATATTTAATGAAATGGTGTCGGCGGTGGTGATGGTGATAGTGGGAAATGGGGACACAGAGAGGAATAGGGATGGATAGACTGATAGTATAGTAAAAAAATGGTTTTATTTACCGCGTAACCAGAATATTTGACCCAATTCATGTGGTCCTTGGCTAACAACGCATGTCAGTACAACTTCGCTACCCTGTTTAACATAAATATCCGATGGGCCTGGTATCACTGCTTTCGCTTCTGTGGGAAAATGTTTAAATGCAGAAATGGTTATGAAAATATTAAATGGAACCGTGTACCATTTGCCTTTTCCATATTAGGTTTATCATGCACTAAAATCAAGCTCTCACTTAAAAATTCTATGCTAAGAAACTGAACAAAACGAAAAACAAAAAATTTCGCCATTTAAATGCTCTGCCGCTTGTCTCTTGGGGTCAATAGTCTCTACACGTTCATATATTTTGGTGTAACACCGATGAATTTATTTCAAGCATTTTCCAACCGAATTTGCATAAAATGCCAGCGAGCAAAAACAAAGTCGGAGACTAGCGAGAAAAAAGAGCCGGCGGTCTTGTGACGCAGAATGGCAATTGTAATGGCGTTCGAATTGTTTTCGTACAGTTAAATGTCTCAAAGAAGAACGGCTCATTAGTCAGTGCACACAAAAATACGGAAGAAGAAAAAAAAATTTAATTAAACTAATTGCCATTTCATCTTTTTCTGAGTGTTGCTTCTTTGTTCGTCGATGCTGCTTTTTTCCATCCATAACGTTTTTTTCTCGTTCGTTCTCGCAATCGCCCTTATTCACATTCTAATTTCAGTACATGTAATTTTCCCCGATTTTAATCCATTTTTATTTTGATCATGAACGACAATGCCGAAGAGGGAAAAAAGCATGTTTGCAATCATTTTCTTGTATACATGCTTTTCGAGACACATTCTTCATCACACACTAGTTTGCTCTCTCTCTCTCTCTTCTAGAATCTCTAATATTAACGCAAAACGTTTCGCTCTTTTTCCTGTTAACACGACGAGAATTTAATTTAATTTCGCTCGATGGTTATGAGCTGATGGTATTGTGTTTGCGAAATTCAATTTGAGTGTGTGGTGTGCGCGCGAGTGATGTGATGCGTGTAAAGCGTCTCTTAGTTCTTGCCCGGGTTTTTTCGCTCTCTGTCTATCTTTCTCTCTTGTTCGAATGAGTTGAAACTGGAGTACCGAAAAAATTTTCTCACACTTTTCACTCCAACATTTTTTTTTCTACTCCGTGTCGTCTGCATACGAGTCACACACGACACGCGCTTACACACCACACTTGCCCCCTGCAAACTATTTGCACTGAGAAGCATTTAAATTTTATATGCATGTTCGAAGAAAATCCTATGCATGCGAATATGCAGGAGCGAAAAATTTGTGCCCGAGATTGTGTCATCCATCCACTGGCGATGCTAGTGTGCCGTTGATGTATGCTAATGTTTATTTTTTCCGAACGTCGGTTATTTCTTTCCCGTTTCGGAATTAGATTGCAGCGTGTATTATTACACACACAACAGCAGAGCACGAAATTTCGAAATGACGATGATCCGATGGCATCTCGAAGGATGAAAATATGTGGCAATAACGAAGTAGCGCATCAGTAACAGAAAAAAACGCACCAATGTGAGGCGAGAAAAAGGAAGCGTAAACCGATCTACATTCAAATATTAAAAGTTCGAGTGGATGGTTTGTTTGGCAACAGCGGAAAAAATCGTGTGCACACTCGAGCAACCGGAACATGAGACGAGAACAGAAAAAAATGCAAATCAATTTGTGTTTTTCTCAGCTTGTTTTCGCCATTCCAGCATTGAGCTTTACCATTTACTTTGTATTCCATGGAAACGTGCACTTCTTCTTTGTTTATCCAATCTGTTTCGCGGATTTGAGTTAGCTTTGTTGATGCCTTTTTCGCGTGCTCTTCTGTGTCTGTTCCTTTTTTCTCTATCATTTCCAACATTTGAAATGAGATAAACAATGGTCGCATGTTTGTGCTCTTCGTTCACTTGTTGTCCATGATGCGGCATCCATTTTAACTTGTCTTCCCTATCCGAGTTCTGAAATTCTACGTCACTTGCAACATTTTCAATTTTGCGTTGAAAACTCTTTGAGCGAGCGGGAGAGCAAGCGAACAGATCGCGAATTGTTCAATATTGCAGGGAAAATTGGTGAATTGTGTAATGTTTATGGTTGTGTGTTTTTCCACAACCTTGTTAAATTATATCATTTATTCCCGTTTTTCTACACATTTTCAATACGCTTGTTCTCTCTTTCTCTTTCTCTTTCTTTCGGCACATATTTCTGTTTCGCTGTGATTATGGTTGGTCGTTTTGTTGTTGTTGTTGTTTGTGGGTTTTTCTGTTTTGCCGCTGTCGATCCACAAATGCCACGCTATGCGGTGTACTGTACATATCTTTGTTTGTGTTGCGTGCGTGTTTCCGTGGCAAATTCAAATGATGAACAATTTCTTCGCATGGATTTGGCCTCTATACACTCATTCACTTGAGCTCACTGCAAACCATTTCAATTCCGCATTTTTTTGTTCGCTTCCTACTTTCGGCTTGTATATCTCATATCAATTTGTATCATCAAAATCGTGAAGCATTACAACCCATTCTCGGTAAATGGCATAACAAGCTCGGTTGAAGACGGTGGCGATGACGATGCTGGTGGTGCTGGCGGTGGTGGTGGTGTGCAATCATTATTTTCCGTTCGTTTGTTTTTATAACATTTTATTTATTTGAAATTGCTTTGGCTGGTTTTTATCGGCATTTTGGTTTGCTTTGTTATTTGCCAGCGTTACGCAAGTTTTCTTTTGTGTGGACGCACATTTATCAGTGTATTTCATTGTAGATTTCATGTATGACCCGGTTCATTCCATTGCTCACTCACTCACTCGTTCGCTAGCTTGAACCAATTTATTTCGATTGCGCTTTTCTCTCTCTATCTCTCGACTGCCCCGATAATGTGAATGGGATTCGTGTGCCTTTCAACATTTTTTTCTTCCTTCCACACGCTCGCTACATATTTGAGCTAATATGTGATGCGTGCTGAACACATGAACATATGAGAGGAAACTTTGGCAAAAGAGCGGGCAAATGCCAGATGATCCGTATTGAATTGTTGGCGCTGCCGCGTGTAATGTGTTGTCAGCTCTTACACACCATTGAATTGGTTCCTAATAGCTGTTCCGTACAATATAACAATAACAAATGCTCTCGCATCCTTGTTTGCTTTTCACTTTTCGCGCATTCTTTCCTCACCCACTCTCTCTCACTCTAGCTTCCGCAATACTTATTGCGTTGCTGATGTATATTATTCCATCATCATTTACCAAATACGTTGTGGAAGAAGAAGCAGCAGCAGCAGCAGCAGCAAGAGTAGTGGTAGCAATGGCATCCAGCCTCTCCCCATTCAGTTCTATTACTTTTTCCGAATAAATATAGAACACACGAACACAAAAAAAAATATATAGCGCTTCCAACAATGCGGATATTGCGGGACTGAATTGCATTGTTCCGTTGCAAAGGAATGTTCTTTTGTGCGTTGTGTGGGGCACGAGCACAAATTTTCGGTAGCACAGCCGAAAACTTTGAACAAAAGCCACAAACAAATTCGAAACGAATCGAAATGCGAATCCGAAAATGGAAACATTAAATAGTTGCGTGTAACCAAACCACTGGTTAAATCGTTGTATGCATTGTTATTGACATTGGTCGCAAAACAAATTACCGACAATACTCCCAAATCAAAGCGAACGCTGAAAAATCTTCGTACTCCCATTTCGCTAACATACACACATACAATTCGCGGAAATTTTTTCTTCTCGAATTTTCGGTGTTATTGAATTCGGTAATGTTTTTGACATAATTGCCATCCTTTTAATGCGGTTATAATCGAAGCATTTAGCAAAATCGTTTCCAACAAAAAGCACCCTCTCTCGCATACACAAACACACATCCATTGAAATTAAAGGCAAAAGCACTACACGACGACGACGGCGGCAAATAAACTGAAAGGAAATTGGTTTCGCTACAAAATACTCACCCACAACATTTAGCCGAAACGCCATCGACATTTTCGGTTCGGTGTTCACTTGACATTCGTATATGCCACTATCGCGCAATTGCGGAAACTTTATTTGTAGCGTCCATCGATCAGAACGATCTGCTCGAATTACCTGTATCGCAAGAGAGAGAAAAAAATGAAACGTGAAGGAATTGAGATGAAGAAAAGGAAAGGAGAAACAAATAGAGAAAATGTACGATTGAGGGAGAGAGCAAAATACCGGGCTAAAGTTTTTGTATTGAAAAATGAACAAAACACGCCTGGACACATTTGATCGATTTATGTAATAAAATTGTGCCAGAGACAAGAAAAATGTTTCACTGGTTGTTCGACGATGAAAAATCACTTGCCCGATACTGTACAGCAAGCCAAGTACTCAATGCAGACGAATCGAATTTCATGGGTGGATGCGAACAATGAATACGAATCAAAGATAACCGCACACACACTTTCGCATATGCATGCTGGCTGTTCCTGTTCACATATTCCAACACTTGAATTGCAACGACACAATGCTGTTGCCGCATTGCTTTCCCAATTCCCGTAGCTAAAACTCGTTTTCAACGAGGAAAACCGTTTCCATTGTTTATAGGGATATTGAGCTCATGAAATTGAAATTCATTTCATTTTATGTGACCAAAACGACGACAACGGTGATAACGACAGCAAAACGAATGGTGAATCCATTCATGAGCTTGTATATTTTGTCGTATTACATGGCCTCCTCCGTTCGATTCTCTGTGCTTCTTTTTTATTTGCTGCTTGCCAAATAGCTGTCTCTCTTTTCTCACTCGTTCTTCGGTGTTTGCTCAAATGCTTCTTTTTCAATGAGAGCAAACATCAAACACACACACACACACATACACATACGTATTGAAAAATAGCTACACCCGTTCTCATCGTTTTTCAGCTAAACGGCAAAAATCAAACAGTTAAGTTGTCGAATTAGAATCGAGGCTATTGAAAGAGCATTCATCGATCGACAACATTTAGCTCGAGCATGGAGATGAATGAGAAATACGTGTATGCGTCTCTCTCTCTATTATTTTCTCTGTGTACTTTGCCGTTGTTGCTCGTTGGTTGTGTCGTTGTTGCCACTAGTGATTATGCTCTTTCGATGCAGTCAATTTCGACACAATACTCAATGAAATAAACAAATACTTCAATGGATTATATATATTTTTTTTCGTGTGTGTCTGTGTCGACATCGTCCCTCTTGAAAATGCATGGCAACGTTATATTGATCTCATTCGATTCATCTTTCCATTCATTTCGAAGTTTGCTGTTTCGATGCTGTTTTTGTAAACAGACTCAAACCATTCTACATACGAATCATTCTCGATTTTTTTTACGCTCTGAGCTCCATCGCTCTTCCTGTCTCTCTTTCCATACGCTCCCAATAAAAGCAGCACTTGAAACATTTATCAATGCGATTCAAATTGAATGCGAATAAATAAAAGTGGAATTGTCGAATAAGTACTCCAAATACTCTATCCCTCTCTCTAACTCTCTCGATCACTGAACATCAGTTTTCCATGTAAATGGTTGGCGATACGATTTTCGAATCGAAAATCGAAGTGCACTTCCAAATGCAACACAACACTGGACCAGCATTTGCACGTCGCACTTAGATAAATTGCAAATCAACAAGCGTCATTGTTTTGAACAACAAGTCTTCTTCTCTTTTTTTTCTTTTCGATTTTTGTATTTTTCATTCTTTTTGCTTGCTTTTGTTTGTGTGTTGCCAATTTTCAAAGTTTCGATCAACTTTTTCAATTCTTTGTGCTTTGTTTGCCGTTGTTTTCACAACGAAACTTGCACACAGTACACGGACCAGTACACTGTGTGCTCACTGCTCACTGCTCAGCGATGAATATTTAACGAAACTATACGAAAGCTTCTACAATTCTGTCTGTTCAAATGCGAGGCCCCGTGTACATTGGGCCGAGTGCCGGTATGGCTAGGCGAGTGAGTAAGCGCACTTGTTCCGAGAGAGAAAAAAAGGGGATGAGAAAATTAAAATAAAGAGCTTTTAATTTAAAGATGCGAGGAATTCGGATAGAAACATAGATAAAGTTAAAAACGATTGCCCCAAAGCCGGAGTGAGTGAAATATATTCTCAAGCGCTCATGCAAGTCGAATGCTCAACTGCTCAACGTCCACTTTGTGTGTGTGTGTGTGTACGGTACTTACAGCCAAATGCAGAACGGTTACACAGCTCTGGCTCTACAGCACGTATGCATAACTATGAACCGTAACCCATTTTCCGATATGCACTTGAGCGTTCAAATGGAAAAAGAATGAATCCGTGTAGCAAAAATGGACACGGCCATTGTTTGCGCAAATTTTCGGTTCTCATCCAAATTAATTGCCAAGCGCGAAATGAATGCAGCGAAAAATCTGCACACCGCGAACGACAAGAGGGGAGAAAAAAGTGCATTTTCTCATCCAGATGATGAAAACTTTGAGTTTTGGTCAACAAGGAATTGTTTTCTGTATAAATTTCGGTTTTCGAAAAAGGAAATTATGAAAAATGACTCTGCAAACTTGAAAAAAAAAAAAACAATTCTGACAAATAAACTAGCATCATGATGATTCGTGCGAGAAAACTATTGTGATATGTACAAACCACCACACTGTTTATACAAATGGCATCGAAAGAAAAAAAAATGAGAGTGAGATTGAGTGGGAAAAATGGTAGTAGAAAGCGTATTTTTTGTTCGTTTCTACTTATGATGACAAGAAAAACCTCCATAAATTGGAACTTTTTCAACGAAACCGGTGAATTGATTTTTTTTTCTAGTTAAAGAAATAATCATCGTCAGCGCCAGTTAGTGAGTGTAAAATAATAAATCTTTTTTGCGGTTTCAAAGAATATCACCGAGTCACCTGAGGTGTGTACTCAGTCGTCAAAGAAAAAATCCACGAGATTTCATTTCGCTCGCGTTTCAAAATACGACAAAGCACTGCGAAACAATTTAATTCTCACTATTTTAATATTGCAATGAATGCAAAAATGAGGAAGAATGTATGCGAACGAAATGAATGTAATTTCCAAGGAAAAAGCGTCTTTTTCATTCTCTCTTCTCGAAATAATGAATTAATAAAATTGTTCTGCAATGCGTTTTTTTCCGCATTTTCTTTTCTCGCTCTGATTCGATCGAGTGTAATTTTTCCCTTTGTTTTTGCATCACCATGATACCATGCTTCATTACATAGTTCCTTTGCCTTTGTGTGCTGCTGTCACAAAAGGAAATTCTCCATGAAAATAATTCTCTTATGAAACTTTTTCCATTCTTCATCGAAACAAAAAAAAAACGGAAAAGAAAAATGTCGATGTAGAAGAGAAGCCCGTTCATTGGCGAAGAAAACAGCAGGAAGAAGTGAATTACCTGAAATCGTTCGTCCGATGTGTATGTTAGCACGCCGGCTGTTAATATGTGAAGATCCCTTTTGCGAATCCAGGACACCTGTGAAAAAAATCGAAACAAAATGGTTTTAATAGAATTTCTGTCGCAAAAACGCAGACTTTTCATCAAGAGAACAAAACTGAAAATTCAAACACAAAAAAATTGATGGCATTCAGTCGATCATATGCTCGGGGTTACTTTGAAATATGCTGTTAAATATTATGTATAAAGCGCCCGAAAAATCAATGATATCGAACTGGAGACGTATACACACACACACACCGTAGCCGAAATGATTTTTAATAATCTTGAGACAAACCCTTTTCAGTCGAATTTCGCTTGTGCAGCACTTTTATCAGTACATGTAAAATGCCTGCGGCCCATAAAATCTAACTTTTTCCACATCACATAATCGTTCGTTTTAATGTTCCTTTCCTCTTGTGCTCTCCCTCCCCCTCTCTTTGCTTGCTCTCTTGCATTCAATATATATCTTTTCTGTTCATTTAAGTTGTCCTTTTGATGTGAGTATGCTCGGGCAGTTCGGTTCGGGTGGTTCGTTTTTGCTAACGGAGCCCAGGTACGCTTTATGGGTTTTCTATTCAAATATCGTTTGCCACTGCGAAGCGATATCCCTTTTTACGGAATGTTCACAGCATGAATAATGACGTTTGCATGATGAGTGCGAATGAATATCCAGTGCTACAGTCTATTTCGCCATTGGAGAAGCACGACAAGGCACTAAAAATGCTATACATTGTCATTGAGCTCCTCGTAAGAAGATGCCGAGACTACTTTACCGGTGCACAAACACCCACCCACACACACACACACACACACACACACACACACACACACACACACAC
>NW_022595248.1:4888892-4894643 GCF_009176505.1 Sitodiplosis mosellana | reverse complement strand
CACACACACACACACACACACACACACACACACACACACACACACACCAGATTATCAAAGTTAAAAACTCATAACAATTAGCTACATCGTCATCACGTACTGCGAATCATCGCAAATTACAATGAATTCCAAGACATTTGCGAAGCGCGAGCGCAAAAGTGACACCGGTGAAAATGACATCAATGAAACGCAAAAAGCCAGAGATAATAGTGTCAATCATGATGCATTTTTATCAATTTCAACGGAGTTCTGCTTCTGTCGCCGACTGAACACAGCACAGAGTCAATGCAGTCTACAACCGCATGAAGGTGGGAATGAAGAAAAAATAGAAACATGGCCATCCAATAAATCAATTAGGCTGTTCTGCATAAATAAGCTATATTAAGCACGAGCACAGGATCGGCGCGTTGTAATGGAGCAATAGAGGTACATAAAATGTGAGAGATCGAGAGAAAAATACCGTGCTTGGAATCGATATATACATATTTATATATATGTATATTTCGACGGAAGTGAACTTATGTTGCACATCGATAAAACCTTTTGGGGATTACTGAGTGGAACGATGGATCGCTAATGGTTTGACTTGCTTACCGGTCGATGGAAAGCGGCATACCCATAAAATGGAATCAGTTAGCGAGCGAGCGAATGAGCGAATAAGAGAGAGAAGAACCGAGTTATGCATACAATCAACTTGCACGACTTAAGCGCAATCCTCTCAATAGTAAGCTTGAACTTCGTCTTCATTTCTTGTTCGATCGATTGCCGGATGCCGCCAAAGCCGCGCGCACAAATGCCATATTGAACTTATAAGACGAAAGAAGTTCCGGGGCAAATCGTAAATATTTCAAAATCCTTTTTCCTATTTAAATATGCAGTCGATTTCAGAGCAAGTGAATGAACAGGCGCGAGAGAAAGAGCGAACGGGCGTACGAAGAATCGTTGCTACGTTTGTTTTGTTATTGTTTGTTAAAGATTGCTGGAGCACACAAAAGCGATTTCACATCTCTCCCTCTCTCTCTCTCTCTCTCTCTCTCTCTCTCATAACATGCTATATATGTTGAATCTATATTTAAAAGACTCTTGGGGTTATGACACAAACAGATATTTATCCCCTTGAGAATCGGTAAAAGCGCTTTCCCAAAGCATCGAAAGCAATCATTGAAAACGTCAGATCGATTTTGCTTGCAACACTTCTCCTAGCTATTTTCAATTCAATACAGCTTATTATTAAAAGTCTCGTTTTGTTTATTTATGAAATCATTGTAAAATGAAAATCTCCATGCCAAATTTTTTTTTGACTTGTGCGACTCTTTGTTGCAATGTTGTGCCAATTTGCCAGTCATTTTGTGTGCTCAAATGTGTTCTTTCATTTTTCGTAGTCAAATTTTCTGTTTTGTTTTGTTTTTTTTTTGCACTCAAATTTCGTCTCTCATTTCTCTCGTATATTCGTTAAACTCGATGCAGATGTTGTTGGTTCTCGACCGAAAAACTTCAAAACAATGATAAAATTATACAAAACCGAGCAATGGAGCATAAGCTCCTTTTGTCGCTGCACATTTGTTCACATAAGTCGAACTAATTTGAGTGTTATTTTCACAAAACGTATTAAATGGGAATTTTCTCTCCCAATCTTCATTTAATTGCTTTTGTATTCCCTTATATATAATTAAAGCGCTCTACATTGTTCGAGTGGCTAGACTGGATTTTTGTTATTTTTCCATTCAAAACACAAACACAAACAAGACATTGTCAAACTTTTGATAAATAAGTTGTCGTTTAATACTTGTCTAGGACTTGTGTTGAGAAGAAGCCAAAAAAAGCTGCACAAAAAGCATATCATTCACAGTGCAGTCTCTGACGTACTACGCAGCTTCAAATGTTTCATTTCACCTTGTTTTTTTTTCTCCTTTTCTTCTCAGAATGATGAATTTTCGAGCATCAAGAAAAAAGCAGTGGCCTATGTTCTCAACTGTTTGAAGTAATAATGGAATTCATAGAGCGATTCGAGCTAGGAAATATTGCCCAATCATGCATTTGAATTGAAAAAAAAGTGTGGCATTTCACATTTTTCATCAACTTTGAATGCATTTGAACATTTAAAAATGCGCTGGTGAAATGGGAAATAAATTACACCATTTTTTTATTCGTTGGCGTTATCGTTGTTTTATCAAAATGTCTCCGAATCATTTCGAAAGTAGATGTAAATATGACAGGTTGGCTGCACGCGCTCACACAAATTGAAATGTAATATTCAAGAAAATAACCAAATAACACACCGCCCGAAAAGAAAAAAACAAGAACGAGTAACAGTCTGAAAGCTGTCTGAAACAAGAAAATCAACAGAAGCAGAGCAAAAAAAATGAAAAGGAGAGAACTTACCGATTTGTCGCCCAGTTGTTCAACTTTGCATTGCAAAAACGCTGTGGACCCCACACGAGCGGTGACATTGCGCTGTACGTCAAAGCCAAAATACGGGTGCAGCGACATAATATGCTCGGGAATGTTAGTACCGTTAGCTGATGCTTTGGTCATATCTGCAAAGAATGGATAAGATTGGCAATGTGATACAGCATACGATATATGTGTGTATAGAAATGATAATCTATGCAAGTAACCAACAAATCAGAAATCATCTAAGATAGAGAAAAAACACACCATGCGATTCATTATGTGCGGAGCAAAACAGACGGTTTCCAAAATGGAAAATGCCGTCGACCAATTCAGCGTAACATTTGTCTCGATTGAGAAAATATGAAAGCGATTTAAAGTTCGTAATTGCTTGTGGCTTTGACTGATACTGATTTTGTTCTCTCACTCTAATAAATTGGTGTTGATATCATGAATTTTTCATAAACTCGCCGAACAAAATGAAGCCAAATAACAGCAGCGGTTGCTGTTGACGTGCACGTCTTTTGACCGACCAACCACGCAACCGACCAGAGCAACCCTTTTGTCTGTTTATTTTGCCACACGGCGACTCGATTGTGTCTTATTTTTCATCATTTATGCTGATTCATAATCAAAACATCGAATAAACAGTCTAGACTCTTTGTATTTAAATTGCGTAAAGTGTTGAAATACTCTTTCTCTCTGTGTTCATTTTTTTTCTTCTCGTCACTCTCCTTTCTGTTCGGGGTTTCATTCTCATCAAAATTTTAGAAAGTGCGCAATTTTGTGGGCGATACTAGTGATTACATTCAATACTTGGATGGTTGCAAAAATATCGCCGTGATTTCAACAGCAGATCCGGATTTTATTTTGCGCCGCTTTTTCGATCACTGAATAAAAAACACCGAACCGGTGTATTTTAATTCAAACTGAAACATGTTATCTGGTTCAGAGTCAAATGTTAACCGTCTCTTGGCTGAAATTGACGTTTTGGGTCGAATTCTGGGCAAGAAAAGATGGATGATGAGAATGCAAAACCATACATTTTTCACGATGACTCAATCCCGAAAAGTTGTTCAATTTAGTCGATTGAAAGGTAAAAACCAAGAAACCGCAACCAAGAATCAAGACCAACATCATTCCGTAACAGGAGCAAATAGAAGATTAACAGAAGTGAAAAGTGAAGTCGCAAAAATTTAGTGACAACCACTTGAAATGGCATAGAAAATGGGAATCCATTTTCCGGAATTGAATTAAATTAATGCCGATGCTTTTAACAAGCCGAAGAACTGGCAAAATGAACACACGCTTGTCCTTTTTATTGTCATCATCGTCGTTGTCGTCAGCGTGTCTTGTTTCGCTGGCTTTTTTTTTTAAATTCAGTAAATTAAATTTTAATTGGAATTCATTTGGGTGAAACGCCAGTTTAATGAAATGAACGGTAGAAATTGCGTTGTGCAAGAAATTTGGTTAGTGGCATTGTTTTTTTTTTCTTTGGTGGCGGTTCTTCAAGCAAAAACACACACATTGTAACAATGAAACTTAAATTCGAAATAAATTTTCTCACATAAAAGTTGTGCGCTGTTTATTCTCAGTCGTCGTGTGCCGGTGTGTATTTGTTGCCTGATAAAACGATGCTATGTTGTGTTCAAACAATTCGTATTGCTCGTTTTGTATATTTTTCGCTGAAACAAAGCCGATTCTCTTTCTCTCGCTCATTTTTGTTGCACAGCATCTGCTTTTTATTCTTATTAATTATGAAATGGATTCAGTTGTACAATGTACACCAAATTCTATTGAGCCAGCGCGCAACGTACACACTTGAACAATTTTAAACAAGAAAAAAAAGTAACTACCAGCAAACAATTGTAATTGCATTTCAGAATTTTGCCGGCAATGAATTCCTTCCGCTGTAGTTTTTACACTGCAGCTCGCTGATTTTTGCAAAGTTTATTCCATTCTTAATATGAATGCCAAACTTTTTCGACGGAAACAATTTCCATGATGGATTTTCATTTATGTTTATTTTTGCATTGGTGCCTGTCGGGAGTGGCTGGCTTGCTGGCTGCCGTTGCTATCGTCGTTGAGAGGCCCAAAAGTCATGACATTATTTTTTACACAAAATGTTTGATATATACATAATGCCGAAATGTTTGAATATCGAATGAATGGTGGCGAAATCACTACGTGAAATTATTATGTAAATAATCCATCAATCGACAAACGTCAATATTGACTTATCCAATATTCATTTCCCAAAATTTCGAATATATATTTGCTATTATCGACCCAAACCAAATTACACCTTTTTTCAGACAATTTACCAATTCGATCGACAAATGCCAGCCAAATATTTTAAATGCTTTAATCCCATACGAACAAAAGGTGCTTTGTTGCGAAGCTCAACACAAAATTATCCACTTTTTAAGTCATTATGCAAACAGTCCTTTTCCTTTCTCTTTCTCTTTTTCTTGTTTTCGTTTTCATTACTGCTGCTTCTTCCCACTTTTGCTCTTTCGCTTTTCTCTCTTTTCCTCTCATTCCCCTTGCTCTTCAACTTTCTCTCGCTCTTACAATCAACCGTCGAAAGCTCTATGCTTCAAATTCGGTTGTCGGATTTCCAGTAAATATAAATATTTATTTATTCAAAAAGATCTGATCAAGTTTTGTGATTTTGTTAGAGTGAGAGTGAGAGAGAGAGAGAGAGGCAAAAGGCGGCGATGGGATGAGGGTTCGTAAAGTTGCTACTTTTTGAGGAAGAAATGCCCATAAATTTCCACATAATGTAAATAAGCGCATTTAATTTCAGGAAGGAATGAGCATGGCTCAAAATAGCCGTATTCTTCTATCATTCGCTTCCTTTTTGTGTGTGCTGGTCGTTGTTTCTGAATTCTGTGCGGCGCCTCGCAACCAGAATAAAAATTTAAATGGGCTGCATTTTTGTCGTCAATTTTCTTTTATTCGCTGTGTGTATGCGCTTTTTTCTGTTGGACAAATTGTTAGCCAGTTCCTGATGCAGTGCATATTAATTCGGAATCAGAGCACAACGACCGAAAAATGGAGAGTGAGCGAGAGAAAGCGAGCGAAAGAGACGAAATGCGAGCAAGTTTTGTGTCTCCAGTGCATAAATTGAATTCAAATCACGTACGCAGCACAGCTTTTTCGATTGGAAAAACTTGGAAATTTTTGAAACGGCAAAGTTTGCCATTGTACACAAGACACACTCACACTCACGCCCAGACTCTCACTTCGTATCGAACGTCTTTTGTAACACACAGCTTACGGCTCCAAATTGTTTGAGAGCGAAAGCAACGAGAGAGAGAGAGAGAGAGAGAGAGAGAGAGAGAGAGAGAGAGAGAG
>NW_022595248.1:4857024-4888882 GCF_009176505.1 Sitodiplosis mosellana | reverse complement strand
GAGAGAGAGAGAGAGAGAGAGAGAGAGAGAGAGAGAGAGAGAGAGAGAGAGAGTAAGAGAGAGAAAAAGAGAAGAAACACACAGTAAGAACATGGTCTTATGTTTCTACAGATGGTCAAACACATGTTTCTAAACTATTTTAACCGGAACAAACAAACAATAGCAACAATTTATCTGCATTATTCGTTCTCGTTGGTTGGAGACAGAGAGCGGAAAAAGCGAAACTAAACTTGAGACAGCCTATCTTGACGACGACGATGTCTTGAACGAATGTCACAACCGAAGTGGAAGTAAATCGCTGTGCAAAAGATCAACACAAACAATGTTGCCACCGCTTCGTAAATAGGTACAACAGTTTTACTGGAAAGTGAACTAAATTTTGTTTCACAACTTCAACATTGAAGTCAATGAACAATGTCCAAACGTAATAGTTTGAGATTGAATGGATCGGGGAGAGGGAGAGTAAGAGTGTGAGAGAGAAATAGAAACTAAACAAAAGTGGTTGAAACTTTTTAAAATTTTTCGTAAGATGTCTGTTCGGACCAAATCTGTTAAGATCGATTCACGTTGGGAAATGCAATCGAAATGAGGTGGCAGTGGCAGCAGCAGCGGCAGCAGTGAAAGCAAAGAAAAAACAACGAACGAACAAAGAAAAAAAACACGGAAAAAAACTTTTCGATTGCAAGAAGTTCGTGTACTCAAAAATTGTATGGGAACGTATGCTGGAGTATAACAAAGACACAGCCACGGGCGAACTTATTCAGCTGGAGGATTGCATGAGGGAAAAATTAAATTGGAAATCATGACTGTATTTCAAAGTTGTCAACAGCGCAGCACTCTTAATAAGAATCGATTACCTCGAGCAGTGTCTTAAGTTGTAAGTTGAAAGTGGTACCACCACTCATGCCACTGCTGCTACTATACTGCCATTGTTGCTGCTTCTGCAATCGGATCGCTGGAGGCAATCGCAATAATAGTGATTTGATGACAAAAACCCGAAAGAAAATTGATTTTAAACTCATGTTTTTTTACCGCCTCGCAATCGCATTTTCTCTGGGTGTGATAAATTACGATGTGGTAATTAAATTCCCAGATTTCTGGCGGATGATTGGTTCTGCTGATGATATGCTGGTGTATCTACGGAACACACTTACCTTGAATAAATTTTAGGTGAAATACTAAAATAAATACGGCTATTCCATTCGAAATGTACATCAAGATTCGTGCGAGTGTGCTCACTATCAGAATATTGTGTTGTATGAATCGGCTGCGAGCGCCGATTAGCACGTATCGCTTTGACCCGATGGATATTTATCCAATTAGTGGGTGTGTTGGTACAGCGACGAAGACAACGATGATGACGACAGCGATGTCGACTATTTGCGACGGTGCTATGATAACGACGACAACGAGTGTGTGGCCTCAACAATGCCTGATTCTTATCGTGGTGATGGTGATGATGATGCTGGTAATTTGACGATGACAATTTTTTCCGCCAATTCAATTCGTTCACACTAAATGGATCGTTGTGATTTTGCACAAATTGTCTATGTCTCATATGATTATCACTGATGCTGTCGCTTGCAATTATTTTTATTATTGTCGATGACGTTGTTGTTCTTCGCACACACTCACACATCATAGTTTCGCACAGTTATTTGCCGCACCGTTTCGTTGTTGTTATGTTTGTATTTCATATTTTTTGCTAGTTTGGCCATGTAATTAGATGTGCTTGTACGAAATTCAATTGAGATATAATTCGATGCAGTTGTTTCTTTCCCTTCCTTTCTCCCCCTTTCTATCCTATCTTTCTTTCACTCTCGGATTTTTTTTCCTTCTGTTCGATTGTCGATAGAACTTTGTGTACGGAAGAAGTCACAAAACAGCACACAGTGCTTTAATTGGCCAACAACGTTATTTTCGACACGTATAAACTTTGATAAACGAAGTACACGACCGAACATTCACCACCAATTATTGTTTTCTATCATTGCAATCGCAGTGTGTTGTCGTCGTTGTCGTCGTCGTTGTTGCCGCACGTTAAATATATTTTCTGGTGTATTCAGGTGCAAATAAATTGATGACCGTAACGAATGACCGGCAACAAAACAACCAGGAGTTTTCACCATCAACAACAACAACAACATAAAATAACAGACTCACACCGATTGCAAATTGTTTTTGCTGCGTAAAGATTGGTATCACATCTAACAATGGCTAGAACCACTGCGAGTTGGTGAGAGGCAAACACACACGTGAGCACACGGGCAATCCGTAATTGGCGCACTATGCCATGCAATGGGAAATATTTGTCTACTGAACGTGCGTTATGTTAACGTTACAAGCGCCGCGTTACGAGTTCAAACACAACACAATTCAATTTCAGTGTCGGTTCGGTTTGGTTTGGTTCGTGTGCTTTTTTCCCCGATTCTTTTTTGCGTTGGCTATTGGTATTTTATCGTAGCACGGAAACAATATTGTTTAATGATTGCCGCGACACGTTCAATGCAAACATTCGCCGTACAATCGTTGTAAAAGCAATTGGTCACCACCACGACATGTGTCCAAGTTCATGTTTTTTTTTCCTTTCTTTCCTGCTCCCACACACTCGCGCGCACACACTCTTCACGGTGCAAACTCTGCCTTCGGTCTATATATCAGCGCTTTTTATGTGCGCTGCGTACCTAATTTTATGACAATGTTAGCAGAGCGAAAAGTAGTGGTTTTGCTGAAACAACCAACAACAATCGTACTCAACACTCGACACTGTCATTATTTTTATAAGTCCAGTGAGAGCTTTTTGTTCACTTAGTTTATTATTACTTATAACACTTTTTACGGAGGCAAGATGAATCTTCACTTTTTATGTTATGTTCCGCCTTCTTGGACAGTTTTTATGGTCAATCGACTTCTTTTTTATTCCCTGGGTTTTGCTTCTGTTTTTATTGACGCCACTCAGTGAATGACATTCGATTCGTTGAAGAAAATCGCTTCTAATGACGACAATATAATGATAATGTGATTAAAATATCAATAAAGCCACCATACGATTATACCTGACTGAAATGAGCAAAAGACTCGCTGCGAAAAATTGTGTTCAGTTAAAATTCAATGCGCTTCACTTGGTTTCATTCATAAAATTGTGTGTTTCCATGCAGAAGGCTACATTAGCCGTCATTAAATGTGAAAAGTGATTTTTGTGACGTGAACAAACGCGCGCGCATTCGGACGTGTCTGTTACTCTACAGCGTCAGTCAACGAAGAATTGCTCGAGAAAAATCAAGCCAATATTCGCAGACAATGAGTGATATTTCATTAAAATATTTTGCATTTTTCATTGTGAAACGCACGATGTCAGAAGCGCAATACTACAACGTCGTATCGCCACCACCACCGCAACAACTGGTGAGTGTACGGAATGTCATTAATCATGAAACGATGCAAAAGCACCAACAAGTAAATGATGATTTGCATCGAAATGTGATCGCTGTAATTGTATTCAGACGGCGTGTTTTTTTCCCTTCCCTTCGGTTCGTCTATGTAATACATTCGTGTCGGTCTGTCAAATGTCGAGACAAAAGCAGATGAGACGCATAAAGAATCTCTAAATTGACTCTGCTACAGACGGCAGGTGGTACTACTGCCGTCGACGAAGACGACGACGAAGGCGACGGGAGACACACGAAAGATAAAGAACGAAAATAGCTTTAAAAAGTCACGCACAAATATAAATAATTTTCAATGATGATTTGTTATCTTTGGCAATTGCCTTGCACAACTTTGGCTAATGGGTCACTGCGGATGTTGGAGCAAATAATGAATAAAAATTATAATTCCAATGCTCTCGAGAAATTATTCAATAAGTCACCCGAATGACAGGTGTTGAACCCATATCTACTCCACAAAAAAATCGATATCGACCATTATAGACCATTGGAGTCTATAATAATTTTTTTTTTTTCAAGGTAATTAAATTATTGGTGGAAAAACATTTGGGAAAACATCGAAATGTGATGGAGTTTCTTTAAAAATCCATAATTAAAATGTTTTTGAAACGAAAAAACAAGAAAATGTCAATAGAAATAGAGTCTAATGGTTCCTCCATAATGGAAAAATTATAGTGAATATGTAAGTTTTAAAACGAAATACACCATCATTTCCAACTATAAGAATAAGAACAAAATAACTATGGAAAATAGATGAAGGTGGAGAGAAAAATACGGAAAATAACATGAAATTAAATCAAGAAAAAGACGAAAGAATTAACTGTATAAGAAGGAAGTATGTTCCATTTTTTCAAAGCGGACGTATAGCACATTAAAAATTTACATATGTCGAGCGACTGTGTTGTCGTTTCTTCGTGTTTGAGTGTCACATAGAGTATCACCACTAAAAAATGTTGTTCACAATTGCCATCACAAGAGTGAAATTGGTGTCATTTAAATATTATTGGATAGAGGCGATGAATATTCAAGTTTTAATGCCACAACAAAAATAAATGGACAGGTTTGATTTTAAAACCGAAGTTGGATGAAAACTCACATTTTTCAAAGAGTTACATTTTCTAACTACTTCTAAGCAATATTCAGTAAAATGTAGTACGTTTGCCTGTGAGTCATTTGGCTCCAGATACTCAAGCCTTCTAATCGCATTTGCACCATTTTATTTTCAGGTTTCTCAGCGAATTTAACTTTCAATCGGGTTTTTCGAGCGTGATTTAATTTCTTGTACGCCTGCCTATATCACATTGAGCATGAAGCAATTAAGTAGCTTGCGGCGTTAATCAAAAAAGCACTTGGGCAAATTGGAATCAATCAGTTCCTTACTACCGATACACGCACATCACTTGATGAGTTGGGTTCGTTTGCAGTCGGCAGCTTTCATTTGCCAAACGTGTGTTGTTAATACATCCGAAAACACTCGGCGCTTGATTGGCTTGAAGTGTTCAACGAATATTCGGCATATAATTCATCTCAAACACAATGTGTTCCCGGATAGTGTTCTCGATTTTAATTTCCTGAGTCTCGGTTCGAGAGGCAAAGACAGAGAGTTGAATGTCGAAGGTGATGTGCACTGCACATAGGTACTATGTGGGTAAATGGAAATCGGCACCATTGATGGAATTAAGTGAAGGTTGGTGTGTATTCGGCATTCAAAGAGATACATACTTCACATTTCACACATTGTACCGTCAATTTGGGTTTCGATTCGCTGGTATAAAAGACAATACATATGTGTTTCTATACATGCTCAATGAACCAAATATGATTTCATTTTTAGTTTTGTGGCAACAGGTAAAATGCACCGATATATTATGCAATGATCCCTATCGAATCACCTTTACGGTGGATCAAATGTCAACCAACGGATATGTTCACAGTTACTCATCGAGAAAAAAAAACTGTGCACAATCTCATTCACCATATTTTGTCCAATGGTCTCTGCATCATTTTTCATTTCTTTTTTTTTTCTTTCGAAAATTTATACGCAAACCCAACAAATTGTTTATGCTTCTTATGTAACTATGGATAAAATGTTATGACTTATTTATCACCAGGAAAAAATTTCATATACACTTTTTCGCTCGTCATAGAAAAACCAGAAGGAAAGAAAATAAAATTGAACACAATTTTTCATAATCCCTAACCGCTTTTCGTTTTCGAATAAATTGCAATTTGTAAATCTCCACTAACGCAACAAATTTGTTTGAACAAATTTTTTTTTTCTCATACGAATAAATTTCACCGCACTAAATCGATTTTGAATAGATTCTCTTTGCTCTTGCTGTTTTATTTCATCTGCTTCAAACTTCGTGTCGACACTTACAAGTACACACAGAATATCGGTTTAATTGAGCTCAACTCGAAAAAGAGAGCGAAAGCACAGCAACGGTGGATTTGATGTGAATGGTACGCTGTCACATTCACGACTGGCCGGACTGAAGCCGTGTAGTTTAACTTTTCACATATATCACGGGCTCTTATGCTCTTATTTTTCCTGTTCTTGTGTTTCTTTTGCACCAACCATCCAATTTGTACGATGTTTTCTCGAAACTCCAGCTTCACTGTAACGTACAATAACAACAGCAGCAGCTGTATCGATGCTGCACCGAAGGGGAAGTGTCAGCTTTGTATTGTGTGTGCTTAAACTGAAAACGCTCCATCCACATGGCGCACTGGAAACGAGTTCCACACACTTCATTGGAAGTGAGTGGAATCGTTTATTCTCCTTCGTAAACGCGCGTCCCTTTCAACTGTTTACCTCTTGGTCGAATCGAAATTGGTATTTTGGACACGTATACGTGAAGAAAGCATCAACTCCACCGGCGATTCGGCAACTTATATTAAGGTATTTTTAGCAACTGACACCTAGCCCAAGTTTTATTTCATTGTGGCACAGAGGGTAAAGTGAACAACAACGTCGTCGTTATATTGCGCGCATAACGCATAGCGTATTTTAACCCTTTTTGTAAATCTCACGCACAAAATGCTATTTATAGATTCATTCACGAGAAATTTGTCCAAATTTGCTGTTCTGTATCTGCCAATTGAAAATTGGCTTGAATTTAAATGAGTTTTTTCTTCTTCTCTTTGCTCAGTGTTCAGGCGGAGAAGGAGGATGAGTTGTGAGAATGGCAGGAAGAATCTGTCAATTCTGCAGTTTGTTATTAAATTCCGTTGCGTGACCTTTGCTGGTATTTTATCGAATCACAATATACGTCAACCGATGTATAAATATATTTATTTCGTAGCAATCTCTCGATGCACATAAACTAACCATCTAGCTAACCATGAGGATAGCAAGCTTTGTTGATTTTCACCCAGTTTTCTCGAGCTCTGCAACTTCAAAAACTAAACTTATTCGCAAAACAGCGCTTTTTACTCTTTGATTACATAGAAAGTACTTTCACTATGGATTTTCCGCCCTGAATACAGTACATCTGCAACAAAAGTTTATTTACTTACAATTTTAGTGCATTTACAACTTCGACCGACCACCATGAATCGATCTCAACTTATTTTTCGTCAATTTTCCCGACCGCAGTCACTATTTTGCAGCCCGCAAGCCCTTCACAGGCACCCAGACTACCGCATTCAGAAGTAAATTTTCATGTAATTCGATTGAAATGCAGTAACACACTAATGCAATCCAATTGAAATTTTTGATATTAACTCGGGCGACATGCAATCGCCGATGCACCTACAATCAATCATGACGATGCACATCTCTGGAGTTTAGTTCAGCATTGTATTCCATCAATGTCGCAAATAAGCGGTTTCGATATGTGTAATTTTGATGCAAAATTAGTTTTCCATTCGAATTTAAAATCAAATTATTCACTTTTTCCTACATTTCTACGTGTTTCTTCTTCGTATTGATAAAAGTGGCAAAGTTTTTGAATGAACAAATCAACACGGTAAATATCCAATCCAAATTTTAAATCGTCGCGAGACTTTGATGAATCATGTTAGCTTTTGACATAATTAAGCAATGATGTCTACAACTTTTGAGACAAACTAAATATTTATCGATTTGAATTATGTGCGGATATCGATGTGTCTGTTTTGATTAGCGAAAAGCGTGTTTATATTGGCAAATATTTTGAATCGGCAAACATTTACCAAACCGTAGTACATATCTGGATATTAACCGATAATCTCTTTAGCGTAGTCATGGCGCGTCAATTTCATCATTCAATTCAGTCATCTATCTAATTAGAGTGCCGATGTGTCTTGTGTGTTTGTGTGATGCTGAAGTATCAAATAGTCATACGTTTGATTTATGTGTGTGTCCCTTTCCTCACTCCACCAGAAGCTATATCGCGTCAACGAGACAACTCATTCAGTTTCATTTTCTAGGGAGACAAAACAGCCGCAACACTAATTGATGGATGTCTCGCGCACTCACTCACCCCCACACAGACAAAATGTGACACATAAACGACAAGCACACGTGGTATGGTGTTGGATGCTACTGAGATAAGGGATATCGGTGAATGACTGCGGTGCGACGACAGATTATCGCAGGTTTTGTAAGGCCTCACGATGTATAGGCATCGTTCGATTTGTTTTTGAGCTTTCCATTCTGAATAACGACACCAGCCCATTCTCGGCTCTGATGAATAATTGCGACAAATGCGAGACTTAAGATGACGCCCGACGCTTTTTTTTCTCGGCTTTTTCTATCGCGCTTTGACTAACTACCGAAATAATGTTGTGCTTATGAGAATTTATGGTTGTATGTAGCGCAGCCATTAGTGATGATTTTGAGAGGTGCAAGTACGTTTGTCGACGCTTTTGAGGGCCTATCTGCCGTTGACGCCGTTGCTGCTGCTGATAACTTAGCATTTAAGCAAATGGGCGCATTTATTTATGTAGATTGTAATATTAAATATTCATTTAGTTCGACGATATATATTAGCGATATATTGGCGTTTTTCTACATTTTTTTTTCTTCATTTCCTCTCTCTCTCCACCGTTTTCATGGCAGTATTTTTGCTCAACATGCAACACCACCACCCATTAGATTCATTGGATGTGGCACATTCGGTTTGGAACGGGCGAATATTTCATGCTTTCTAAAATGTTTTATCCATGTTCAGTTTTTTCGTGTATTTGTGCTCTCGCCGAATGGCGATGTGAGTATTTTGTTTATCGCACCGCTCCTATGTAGTCTCATTTTTCAGCATTTTCGATAGAAACTTCATTTACATTACAAATTGTTTTAAGCGTTGCTTTTTCGTTTTTCTCTCTCTAGTTCTGTTTTGCTCTCCTGAAATTTAAAACATAGCATCACCATTCCCTATGCCATGAATGAAATTCCAACTCGAAACGCAAACTTTCTCACGCAATTATGAATAGCATGTTGCATGCATAAAATAACTAGAATCATAATGCACACACACATATTGCTGAATTGGCAAAAGTTGTTAAATTTTCATCTCTTTTTTTCTCTCTCTCTCGCTAGAAGCTGCAATCTGTTCACTGGCGCTCTTGCACTGTGTACTATACACACAGCCATAAAGTCTCTTGTCTTTATCAAAACACTGGTTCAGATTTACAGTGGTTTTACCACTGCTGCACTGTGTTTCGCTTAGCGTGCTCACTGCTCACCCACCCGCTCGCTCCAAAACGCACTCGTTCCGTTCTTTTTAAAATCGAGCAACGAAAAAGTGAATTAACATTGCTCTAATTAAATAGTTTCTGGCAGACGAAATATGCGTTACATAACACCCAACGGAAGTTATAAACAACGAAACAAAACATAGCCAAAACGCAGCAGCGAAAATTAGCGAAATGAATGCATAGTACACAGCGAAAATTTTACTCACCGCGCGATTTCTTGTTCGTTTTTTTTTCTCTACTCTTTCGTTCTTCAATTGAACATTGCTCGAGCCAGCTCAAAAAAACCAAAATGAATACGAGGCTACCGACAGAGAGGAGAAAAAAACTACTTGTATGGAAGTATTCTGCTGGAAAGAGCCATAAAAGTTTTATGTTGACTACTTGCCAAAGAGAAATGTGCTGATAAGCGCACTTTTTGCCATTCAAAAGGAAAACTTTTGTTACAACATTCCTAGTTTTATGTTTATCACACGTCCTGTAGCCCATTAACTTATTTACATAAAGGTAGCGCTTTTGTTTGGAATCGCAAGAAGAAGACGAAGAAAAAAAACTTTCATCATAAGACAGGAAACTCTTTAAAAGAATAAATTCGAAACATTTTTCTCTCGGAGTAGGAGAAAACCCACACAATTTCGAAGAAATAACGCGCAAACTACAACATAACATGAAAATATTCCCATAATTTTGATAAGAGAATATATTTCCCTAGCAACTCTGTCGATTTTGAGGGAAAGATCTATGCTCGTAAGCCATTGAGTCTTTCATCTCAGCCAATTTTCGGACAAAATGTATGCTCAAAACAACCTATTCGAATGAATGTTTCATTTTCATACCATAATACTAGTACTACTGAATAATGCAATATTCAAAGTTTAATTTGAAGCGCATAACGTCAGTTTAATATGTTTCATTATTTAAAGAACGGAATTTAATTTATCCATTGTAATAAATGCATAGTTTGTGAATATGTAAATGGGAATTTCAGAGTTCTGAATGGGAATTTTCGGTGAATAACTCAAATTGTTCTCACATTTGCTACTTGACCGTTTATTGTTTCCGAATTGAATAACATTTGTTTAAACCATTTTTGACTTTTGTTTCTCTTTTTTGGACATTTGTTCAGTAAGGCAGTATTTATTTAAAGTAATTGACCATTTTGCAGTAGTTCTTCGTTAATGTTTCTATCTCTCAGTGAGAGATTCTCTCACTCTTGCTGTTTTTCACTTTATCTATCTATCGCTACTCGCTTTTCACCTCCCTACTTTTTCTTCTTTTTTTCCTTTACCTCTGTTGCTCTCTTTCGCTTCCTTTCGATTTCTCTCTCGCTCTCTCCGTTACCCTTTCCTTACCTCTCTAGATCTTTTTCGTTCTCTTGCCCTCAACAGGCATAGAGCCTTTAACACTGTATAAAGAACAGAAGCCAAAAAAGTATTAAACACTAAAAAAAAGCCAATTTAAAAAGACACTTGCCTGTTACACGACGAGTTGATTTTGTTATGGAAAAAACATGCTTTAGTACAAAACAACAAGCACTCGAGTATAAAAGTGTGATAATTTATTAAAATGATTGTTGTTGATTTTTGAATATTTATGATGATAGAGCTTAAAATGAAAAGAAATTAACAACTTTTCGAAAGTCATAAATTACCGAATTAAATGTGCGTATGAAAAAGTGCTTTTTGATGGTGTAATCGTACAATTTGGCAGACAACAGAGACAAGAGGCTTGGCAAATTTCATATATATTTATCTTATTCTAATTACGAAAAATTCAAATATGTCCTGCATTTTCCAATTAATCATGGGCAATCTGTATGAGTGTGTAATACGTTGATCTGGGATAATGGATGGAAATGTCAATTTCTTTCCCCTTTTTAGTGGTAGCTGTGTCGTTGAGTGTTGTCATTACACACGTGTCTGCACGCATGATGATAAATTAGTGGGAATAACATGCGAAAAAGGGCCAGCATCATCGAGATCATCATTATAAATTAATTGGTCGGATGTCGCGTGTAATTTGTTTACATTCCGAAACGGCATACGAAAAATTCAATCAATAACCAAGAGTAACAGCAGCAGCCGTTTCAATGGAATCAAAGCAAAGAAATGGTAGCATTTATGGGTGGCGTTTAAGTTTTTATTGTGAAAGCAAGACATCATCAACATTTGATTCTAGCACAGTTTGTTTTAATAATTCACTCTGGCTGAAATAACAAGAGTCGCACAGATTGATTGATTTCAAGCGATGTGTGTTCATCCAGATCGCACAGTTCTCATGGGTTATGATACAAAAACATCTATAAACAAACAATAAATGTTGCTTGTTCCAGGAATTCAATTATTTTCTTCACAAGAATACCCAACGGCAATTGAATACCGTTGCTCAATGGGGTTTTTTTTGTGTGCCGACATACTACGTGACTGGGTTGGTGTGAGTATCGTGTATGTATATTTTGACCGACATTTTATTCGATACGCAATAACTGGGCATATTCATCGTAGACACACAATGTTGACAAACGAACAAACTCCACGTGACATACCCTTGCCATTGTTCGATACATCTGTGATGTGTACTCTTTTATGGCCGTTTATTGTTCTGTGTAATTTGATAAATAAATGCTTCAATCAACAATCAATGATGAATCAAACAAATTATTTGTTATTAATTGCAATGTTTACGTTTATTTGTAATAAAAATAGACCACAGTTCGCAGAATATTGGGCTTACCTCACGCTGATTGTATAACACACAATTCCTGGAACTCTTGCGAAATAGTAATTCCACGAATATTTCGACACAAGCGCATTGAACTCACGTGCAACTTTATTTATTCTGCTTTTGCTATTGTGTATCATTGTTGGCAAACAAAGGACACTCGAAACACACACACACATTTTTGCTTCCTCGTTATTTAATTATAGCAAAGATGATGTGATGTTTTCGAAAAATGCTTGAGGCATTTTTTCGGGGCATAAAAAATGGACACACTTGGAAGCAGCAACTTTGGTGAAACATCAGAGGGTTCATAGTGTTTGAGCCTTATCACAAAAGCAAAAGTACATTCGTACAATTTCAATGACGCGCCTCAAAATGTCTACTTTTTAATCTGTTTTTGGAGCGACATTTCGAACGAATGAGCCCAATATATTTCGTTTGAAGTTTGTCAGGCAAATATTTTTAAGTTATAATGAGATATTTACAACCGTTTTTTTTTTTAAATTGTCAAACGATATTGAATTTCTTTTCTTTCTCACTTTCGGATGGAGAAGAATGAAGGGTTTGGTCGGATGCTGTGTGAAATATTGTCGAGCTTCTTCCGGAACATTGTACCTTTTTTTTCCAACACAAACAACAGATAAGGTAAACAAAGCTGTAGATTGTAGAATGTTGCACAACTAGTGATGTAAAACCGTATTTCGAAGCAGAAAAAATGGCGGTTTTTCTTCTTTTGACAAAAACTTTTCACTTCATTCATTATAGAAAAAGCAAAATTTTCTTTCAATTTTCTCGTCATGTTTCTGGGAAACTTGGCTACGAAGCATTTCATGCTGATTTTACGGCGGAAAATGTGTTTTCCGTTCGCACGAACAGTTTTAGTGTAAAATCCTTTCATTAAATTAAGTTGAACTTTAATTAATTAGGTTTTACTTTCAATGGTCGCATGAGCTCCTGTCGAGTTTTCGGAGGTTGGCGTCGTCAAACTTTTGGCCAAAGGGAATCAATGTTTAATGAAAATCCTCCTAAAAATTGTCGTAATCCATACAGAGAGAGAGAGAGAGAGAGAGAGAGAGAGAGCGATGATTGTTTCTAGGAATTTTGAATGAATACCAAGAAAGCCAAGTGTTCTCACTCAAAATTTCATTATGTTCAAAGCCTACGAGCGCGACATCAATCCATATGTGGGTTGTTATTAAGTGTTCCTAATTATTGCAGGTAATGAGTGTTGTAAATAAATCAAAAACAGCAACGAAAATTTTCGGCTGGTTAAAACTTCATCAATTTTCGTGTCAAAAAAGCACGCATCAATTTATTATCGAATTAAAATCACTTCAAATCATCGGAAACGGTACGTAACAGAGGCGATGATGAAAAAGACAAAAATCATTTTTCGTCACGCTTTTTTAATTAATATTATCATAGAGCGTTCCATAAATTTCCCTGGACTTCTTAATTAAATACCTTTGGTGCGATCGCCCGCTTGCTGTGTCTATACAAAAGAGGAATGAACAGCCAACTCTGAATTCGAGTGCTATATTTCATTATGACTTCGTCTTTGCGGTCGCCCCAAATAAATTACTACCGAAATGAATTGAAGCAGCTTGTTCTCAACGTTCACAAAACTGGCCGAAGCAGTTATTTTCAGCATGGCCTCTGCATCTGCGCGATCGATGCAACCGACCATTTAATGCACAATTCTGTAGCGTTTTCATTCAAAGTAAATATTGAACAATCTGAAATAATTACTTACATCAGTTAATGTCGTTAATTATTACAGACGAAAACGCATTTTGTGACTTTGATTAGTGACTCGCATTTGAAGTTCACTTCACTCGAAACTTTTGCCATTTTGTGTATTTTATGTGAAAATCTGTTGTTATAACAACACGATAAGCATGAGACATTTTGTACCAAGATTTATTCCGACTGGCTACAGCCAGGTCGACATAAGCGCCTTTGCTCAGGTGGATAAGAGTTCAACGATTTTCACGTCTCGCCGCTTCATTATGATGAATGCTCCACTCATTTTTTCACTCCCGCTAAAACATTACGAATTTCATTGTTGTGCTGGAACTTCATACCATCATTGTGAACATGGCATTTGCTTTGGTGCAAACCGCCAATCGTTTTTTTTTAAACTGAAATATAAATTTTCGTAATGAAAATGGTTTCAATTATATAATTTTCACTAAATGGTTATTACAAGCCATTATGCATTTTTGAAATGCAATCCCATTACAGTTATGTTTACATTTTAAGCGTTTGAGGGAGAGAAAGAAAAATGTGAGTGGAATCAATGTTAACGAATCTGTTTATTGGCTACTGGAATAATTTTTGATCATAAACATTATTTGAAATGACCCGTTTTTATTCGATGCAATACATTGTTATGCATAAAACGCCCAAACGATAATGGAATTTTGTGTTTGCTTTCAATTAGACACAAGCATCGAACAACAATTTTCGAATCGATTAATTTTGTTATTAACTCGATTCTGTTTGAACAAATGAAATAAACTAAATCATATTTGAAATTGACTGATATCACACAATTGCTTTGTATTTGAGTTATTCGTTCATCGATAAATGGTGTAATTAAAGGGCCAAATGAAGCCAACCGAGTGTAAAGGAATCTAAAACAAATTATCAAAACTTTACTTGTTGCCTTTTTAACTAACTAAAAATTGTTGTTTTTTTTAGATTTAATTCAAAATCAATTCATTCATTAGGAAATTGGTAAAACAGCTAGTAGAACATCTACTAGTGGAAGAAATTGGATTTAATACGATAAATTTTGTGGAACAAATTTTGAACACAATTTCTCTGTCGCTTGTTTACAATTTAATGGAATTGAAATGTACTAATAAATAGTTAGAATGATTCAAAGAAGGACGACTGAACGTATCCATTTATCTAAACAATGAACCGTGAATATTTACGACCTTTTGCTCCTAATTCTCTTATTTTGTACAATGATGTTCGCGGCGAGTTACGTCCTATAATTTGGCCAGATATTAGGTCGATATTGGCGGTTCCAACGGGTACAAATAAAATGTCTCTTTTTGGTCCGCCAAAGGTAACAGAACCAACTAAGTTGAATGGCATTTGAGCGATTGGATTGCCACTTGAAGTTCTGAAAAGCAGCAATTAATTAAAAGTGCATTGTGATAAAAATTAATTTATTTAAAGCGGCAACAATTTTAATTTCATCTTTTCAATTCTACCTTGGATCAATTTTCCAAATCGACCCATCTGAATAGAGAGCAGTGTATAAAAAGCCATCAGCATCTGCTTCTAATCCAATTGGACTGGTGTCAGGGGCCTTGTAGCCTGCAATAATTGGGATAATTTTCATTCGAAGCAAGTTGTTTTTATATTTAGCGGAGCTGTGTCTCTCATTTTTTTCACCCACCCAAGCTATGAAAGTCAAATAATGCACGACCATTGCCTGAAACGAAATAAATGTGGATAGAAACTTGAAATCAAATTGAAACTCGTGCTGAGCGAAAAAATTTACAAATATCTCCGTTTGCGTCTCCTTGAAAAGCGGTGATGAGTAGTTTGCAAGAGCCGATATGATAAACGTAGCCACTATCTTCGTCGAATGCTACGCCAGTTGTAACTTGTGGGCCGGTAAAAAGAAGTCGTAGGCCTTTCTCTTTAGAGTACATATAAAATGAAGAATTTGATGGGCCGCCACAGAAGTTGTTGACCATCCCACCGTAGAAGCGCCCTTTTTCTCCTTGTCGGCCAACACAAATACGGCTCGTTGGATCGCTTTCTTCAACACTGAAAACATTGCCCTTAACCGTAGCAACTGGTGATTTTCCGTCCCATTCAATGACAGCCATATAGTGGTTCAAACCAACGGCAAATAAATTTTTGTATTTATTGCACTCTTTGATTGGTAAAATAAACGATGGACCCGATTGACCTAGAATATAAGCGAAATATACTTTGTCTTCGTTATAATCATATCGGAAGATAGATGGTGCCTGCCCAGTTGAGAGAAAATCCACATAATAGACACTTTGCGTGCAATCGTCCCAAATGGCTGCCACTCCAAGACCGACTTCAGGTGCAGCAATTCCACTTATTTCCACGCCGAACTTTCGGAATACACAAAAAATGGAGTTTCACTATTTTTATTACGATTTCCACCTTTGATTTTTGTTTACCACCAAATGAATGGAACAGATTAGAAATATCAATATTCTCCACATTTCTTGATAATACGTACACAACGAGCAACGATTGAGACATTAAATATGAAGACTACATGAAATCAAACGCTTTTTTATACTAATCCATTGAACCAAATACAATATCAACTGTTACTTTTGAGGTTTGAGTTTGCTTCAGCTGTTTATATTTCGATCAGATGGATAATATAAATATTTGATTGATTTTTTGGGATACCTTTTCTCTTCGTTCACGCATATTTATTTTTGGAGTAATTTGTTTATCACATTCGATTCAAGATATTTATGAACTTATTTTATTGGTAGTAAAAATAGTGTCAAAGAACGTTGGCCTCGTTTAAAAATCGTTTTTTTAATAATTCTCTATTTTTGAACATTTCTATAAACTGTCTGATTTGTTGACTTGAATTCAGTTTGATTGCTGTTACATATACTAAATGAAATCACAGAAAATATTTTTTTTCGATCAAGTTTATTTTTAAATAAATATTTAAGATTGATAGAATAACTAAAATTGCTGTCGCAAAGTATTCAGATCAGTTACATTTTTCGTAATGATTAATACACATTCGATATATTAAAACACATGTGTTCAAGTAATTTGAAGTTAGCGACACGTTTTTTGTTGCCTTGAAACAGAGAAAGCTATTTAGCTGCTGAGCAGGCCTGGGCTGAGCTAAATTTGCCGATTCAGGCGCCTGAAGCTTTATTTTACTAGTTTAACAATGCAAAATTTTCATTGTTTGCAATGATCCATAGGGCAGTTTGGTCTCTGGAATTCCCGATGATGTTCTGAAAAGGTCAATTTATTTCGTTATGGGCAGTAGTAGTTCGTAAATTAGCATGCTAAAACTAAAAAATACATGTAAAATGATGAATTAGAAGGGCCACCACAGAATCCCGTAGGTTTGCCTGTAAACAAATCAACTACAGCACTTGCAACAACAGCAAACAGAACGTTCTTTGCCACCGAATGTAATTCCAGTAACGCCTCCGAAAGGTAGTTTGGCCACTGGATTTCCAGATGATGTTCTGAAAATTGAACCAATAATATTTCATTATCGGTGCGATAGTTTTTAAATTGAGGAAATAAAAATAAAAAATAAATGTAAAATTCACAGGAATTATATAATATTTACCTTGGATCGATCATCCAAATTTTACCATCAACCAAGTTAGTGGAATAGATGAACCCATTGGAATCTGTGGCTAAGCCAAGAAGGTATGTATGTTCAGGTCAACTGCAAAGAGATTTTTGTATTTTTTACACTTTGAGCTAACTGTTAATCAACAAGAACATTTAAAATTAAAATAATATTGTCTTAAAACATTTTTGTCTAGAACTCACAAAGAAGTCTTTTTTCTCAACGAAAAAAATCAGAATGTTCAAAAAAATAACTATTCGATTACAATCTATCAATTATTTGTATGACCAAGTTTATTCTCAAATAAACAAGATTGTCAGATCTTATTGATATCAACGAATATTTTAGAATAATTGCATTTTTTATAAAGCATGTGTTGTAGTAGTTTGAAATTAGCGACACGTTTCATGTTGCCTTAAACACGGGTGCGACGATATTTTCGCCCAGTTATCTTTCCTCCACAACTATCAACATGATAAAGCATTTCTTTCGATTTATCCGAAGCAATGCCCGTGGTAGTTTGTGAACCGGTGAAAAGTTTCTGAACACCATTTGATTTCGTATACATGTAAAGTGATGAGTTAGTTAGAAGTTAGCAGGGCCACTACAGAATGAACTGTGGAAAGTGCCTGCATAGAAAGTTCCTCGTTCACTTGGATGTGCTACAGCCATTAGACTTGTCGGATCGTTTTCTTCAACGGAAAACAACGTGTTCAACAAATTGGCACTCATGAATCTTCCATCCCATTGAAGTACGGCGGACTGATGGCCAACGCCAACAGCAAAGAGATTTTCGAATTTAGCGCACTCTGAACTGATTGGAAGAATGTATGCAGGCGATGATTGTCCGACTATGTATGCACTGTATGTTCTGCCCTCTTCGTAATCGTAACGGAAAATGGATGATTGGTTACCAGTCGCGAAGAAATCCACCCAGTAAACACTCTGTGTGCATTCATCCCAAATGACGGATATCGGAAGAAGAGTTTCAGGTGCAGCCAGTTTGGTCACTTGCGGCTGGCTGGCTTGAGAATTTTGCGAACCATTAGGACGCTAGAAGAGATTATTAAAAATTGACTCAATTGTCAAGACATTCTATCCATTAACACCAACATTTCATACCGAAAAAACTACACCGATAACAAAACTACTCAACAAAATTGTGATTTTCCACATTTTGCAAACGAATACTTCTTTCACTTTTACCAAAAAAAAAATGCAAATCACCTGATCCGCGTCGAATCAAGAATCGAAACGTTCTTAAATACAGTCTAGATGTGCTAGTTTCAATTGATTGTGTTCTAATTTTCGGCAATTGAACTTTGATATTTGTTTTGTTATTAATTAACCCTTTGTCACGCATTGGTTCTCAAAGTGACCAGATACGGAAAGTGCCATAAGAACGGAACCGCTAGACATTTTTCCTAATAAAGATCAATTCAACATATTGTATTAGTTTGATGAAATCTCATTTCTGGAGAATTCTAGAGCGAATACGATGAATTTTCAATCTTCCTCGATTTTTTCGGAAAGTAAATATGTGATTCTTCGCTGCTTATTCCGGCACACAACATATATCAAAATTATTCAAAATTAAAAAAATGCGCTTCAAAAGGTTAATCATAGAAATTGAAAGTAAGTCAATCCAATTACGAGGTGATTGATTGTTGAGAATGAGATTAAACGCTTTAATTTCGAGTTGTTATTTAATGAAAAACGCATTTTTAATGAACTTTTAATTTTCGTTATTTGCACAAGAAATTGGCTTGTTTTTTTTGCAAACAAAAAAACTCGAATAATAAATAAAAGAATAGCACGTGTATAACGAATGGAACAAAGAAGTAATGTCCAATTGGGAACAAATACTTTGTTATCAGAAAATACGCGGCTATAAATGTGCCAATAATAACTGCGTTACGTTTGCAAGACATCAATTGGTAAATTTTGTCATCATGTGTTTGTTTATAAACTGACGCGATGAATTTTACGGCCTTTTCCCACGTTAGTAATTGCATACAACGATGTTTGACTTGGTGGAAGTTCACTTATAGCTCCTGAATCAAGATTAAGTGCAATTGATCCAGCAACAGCAAATAAAATATCTCTTTTTGGACCGCCGAAGGCCAATCCACCGATTGATGCGAACGATGGCAGTTGGGCGATAGTAGCTACCGACGACGTTCTGCAAATCGATATCAGAGTTCATTCGTAGAAAAAATAATTCTTTCTCTTTGAATAATATTAATAGCTCAAGTAATAGGCTTACTTCGGATCAATTCTCAAAATTGTACCGTCCGCATAGTTGCCAGTATAGAGAAATCCTTTTGAGTCGATTTCCAAGCCGATAGGAATGACGGAAGAAGCTGAAAATATTATGAATTTATGCAGAATAAGGAACTGAACAGAAAATAATTGAAATGTCGATAATTACTTGAGTTGCTATCATAGAAGTTATAAACAATGCTTCCTTTGCCTAAAATAAATCAGGACATTTTTTTTTGTTATTGAAAGCCAATTTACAAAATTAATCGATTTACCTTTTATATATCCGTTAGAATTCAATGGGAATCCGACGATCTGTTTTTGACACAAATCGACGTGGTAAAGTGTTTTGGAATTCTTGTCATAAGCAATACCAGAAGTACTTTGGCTGCCAAAGACGAGCTGTTCTACACCTTTCTTCTTTGTATATCTGTAAATTGATTCGTTAAGAGGTGCATTGCAGTAGTTAAGATGGAATGTTCCGGTATAAAGTGTTCCTTTTTCGCCTTGGCGTGCAGTTCCGAAACTGCTTGTCGGATCATTTAGTTCAACAGCAAAAAGTGTACTCAATAAATTGACACTCGATGATTTTCCGTCCCATTGAATTATGCCAGTAGAGTGGTTCAGGCCAACGGCGAAGAGATTTTTGTATTTGTTACACTTTGAGCTAACTGGTAGAATGAACGAAGGCCCAAAACTGTTCGATTCTTGTCCAACTATGTGTGTAGCGTACGATTTTCCTTCGGCATAATCGTAACGGAAAACAGAAAGATTGTTACCTATTGCAAGGATATCGGTGTAGTAAACGCTTTGCGTACAATCATCCCAAATCACTGAATATGGCAAAAAAGCTACAGGTGCCGAAAGATTGAATACTTTTGGTTGGGAAGCAAGTAGAGAAATTATGTACGATTGAGCGATTTGAGATGCTTGAGCCTCTGTGATTTTAGAAGATTGAGCCTTGGAAGCCTAAGAAGTCAATAAATTGTTTAAAAATCAGATTTATTACATGATTTTAAGCGAACTTTACCGAGCAAACTGCGAGATGTACGAAAACACACAGCAGAATGAATTTTTCCCACATTTTCGAATTGTGCACTTCTCTACGATAAATATGATTCAAACAACGGTTTTACGTCTATGGTCGAAGCATAAAACGCGAAAATAAAGAATCGAAATTCTTTTAAATACTGCTCATTTGAACTACTTTTGTGTTTACTATTGATTGTGTTCTAATTAATATTTTCATAACTATAACTATTAGTCAATATTTTCGATCTTGACCAATTAAGTAAGTTGTTAGTAAATATTTGACTAGAACTCACTTGACCATCTTATATGTAAGACTGAATGTTCGTCTATCTGTGTGTCTGCCCTATTTTTTTGTTTGAATTCTCGCAGCGGAAATAGGAAATTACCATATTTGTATTGATTTTTGTAATTCACCTTTAGAAGAAGTTTTTTTGCTGTTTTTTCTATGTTACTATGTCATTATTATCATTATTGAAACACTTGGTCAAAGTGATCTTCGTCGTTAAGAAAGAAGCAAGGGGCCAATGATTTGCCAAGCCAAAGTATAATAATACAGACAGGTGAACATTCAATTTCGGAGATTCAGTAGGAATAATGGAAATGACACATTATATTTTCAACTTAAAGTGGAACAAGAATACCTACAACTTGCCTTGATTTCCACCATCAGTAGCGCAAAAAATCGCCAGCAAGGCAATTTTAACAGGTTTTTTTTCTCTAGTTGCACTTTAAAATCAAAAATATAAAGTTCCATTCACATGATTTGAATGGTTTGGAGCGAAAATGTAATACAGAAAAGTTGAGCGGAAAAATGTCGATGATGAATGGGCGGAAAAGGGATAGCTATATAGTAAACTATAGTTAACTATATAGCTATCTCTTTTCATTTGACATTTTTCCGCACAACTTTTCTGTATTACATTTTCGCTCCAAATCATTCATTTAAGATGATTTGCCAGGTCAATGTATTAGAACATCGCTCGCTGATCACAGTTTTGCATTTGAAACTACACAGTTCGACGGATGGTTTTTTTTGTCTGGCACAGAAGCCGGACAAATCAGGCGCTTTAGAGGGCCAAAATTTAAGAACAACTGCGTTCTCAGAATATTAAAATTGGCTCAACTTTTTAAAATATCGAATTCGGCGTTTTACCTTTTCACCAGTATTAAAATGTAAAGAGATATTAAACAAATACCATTTTTCTCCCATTCGTGATAGTTTTATGACCTTAGTATCTACTAAGAAAATGTTTGGCGTTTGATTTTAGGGGGAAATTAGTAAAAACTATAATTAGTCATATTATAGCCAGAGTATAGCTGAGCAACACTTCTGAGCATATCAATTCGAAAAAACCCGTCCAGTCCACTTGATTGGCTCAATATCACTTTTCGCTATCAAACGATATTTTCGTGCATTTTTGAATTCCTACAACTTTTCAACTGCTTTAAATAGAACAATAGTGTCTGAAGCAACTTTTTAGTACTCTTCAAGAGCTTTGCAGGCCAAGTACTAAAAGTACTAAATATGTACTAAATATGTACTAAATTGTTTTAAACACTTTTGATGGCTCCGGGTGACTCTGGGTGACTCTGGGTGATGAAAAACTGTACCAACTCGTGTAAAATACTCTGTTTTGAACCGTAGTAATCGATGGTTCTGAAATTGATTTCGCTCACTGAATCCGTGTCCCTGTTCTCTATCATTCTTTTGTACTCGTCCATTCTAAAGCCACACCTAAAAAATCATTGATCGAATTAAATTTGATATATTTGGAACAAACATATTGAACAGTAAAGTGGACTAGATGTGGTTTTTTCGAGTTGATGCCTCCAAAAGAAATATTTAGATTTACTCTGGCCACGATTTTCCTGAAGATAGTAAGTGAAAATAACGTAAACTGTGCGACTTATGTATAAAAAATACTGAAAAAATTACCCATTTTTGGGTCAGAACATCAACCAAAAGTCATTTTTGGACAGTTTGTTTGTGAAATTCGTTTATTAGACTCATAGACTCAATAAAACAACCTTGTGTTTAACCGTATGGGAACGACGAATGGAATGAAGAAGACAAGAAATAGTTTACAAGGTATAACCAAAATACATGCGGATTTAAATGTGCCAATAATGACTGCGTTATGTTTTAACAAAAGATCATGTGTTTGCTCATAAAAGAGCGCAATTATGTTTGCGTCCCTTTCCTACGTTGGTGATTCCATACATTGTGGTTTGAGTTGGTAATTGTCTAGCTAAAGTTCCTGTGTCTACATTCAGGGCCACTGATCCACCGACAGCAAACAGAATATCTCGTTTTGGCCCACCGAAGGCAACTCCCGTAACTCCATAGGGCAGCTGTGTGATGATTGTTGCCTTGGATAGTCTGTAAAGGCACATACAAACCGTCTGCCAATCTTTTTCTCGTTGATATATTTCATTTTATAGATTTTTTTGGCAGATTTTTCAGAAACGGAAATATAAAAAGTACGAAGTAAGCTTATTTAACGCGTTCAAATCAATTCAAACAAGGGTAACTTTGGAACGCCATTACGAATAGTATTCAGTATAATAGTAGCCTATATTAAATGGATTCAGTAATTCTCTGTCATTCATCAAGAACAATTAAGGAAACATACTCAAAGTAAACCATTTTCTGGTGACATCAACAATCAAAACTTTTAATTAAATAGAACATTCGGATATTTCAATTGACTAATCTAAACATCAGCTCGTTTGTATTGTCTGCCGCTTCCATCAACATCAACAATCTTGTAGAGATGCGACTTTTGTGACATTCTTTGCTCTATTTCTAGCGTCTTCACATTGATAATTGCCGAATCAGCAATAGCATACAAGGAATTCCGATCAGAACCTCCAAACACCAGACCACTTATTCCATTCACAGGCAATTTGGCGACGATTTGCGCCCTTGATGTTCTGCAAAATGGATTGGAATTAATTTCGGAAATCATTTGCGTAAAATTTTACTTACTTTGTGTCAATCTTCCAAATTGAGCCATCTGTGTAAATACCAGTGTACAAATTACCTTCATTATCCACTTCTAAGCCAACTGGAATAAGCTCGGATGTTGACGAACCTGCGAAATTTATTTTATTCCATTGAAAATAAATCTGCCAATAGAATTCTGTTAGATAGCGAATGATGATACTGAGTGTAAATATTACCCAAATTTCTGAAGTCGAAAACAATGCGGCCAGTGACTGTGATAGAGAAATATGTAAATATTGATAAGTATTAATTAGAATTTAAACATATTTGAGCGATAAAACATCTCAGATAACTCGAATCATCTTACAAATATTTCCATTGACATCAGTATGAAACTCAGTGATTATGCGTTTGCAGGAATCGACAAGATAAATTTTCCCGGAATTGAATGCTAATCCAGTTGTCATTGCAAATCCGCCGGCCAAACGTTGAATACCTTTTTCTTTTGAGTAAGAATAGAGTGATGAATTTGCACGGCCATCACATAACTTTGAATTTAAACTGCTGAAAAATAAGCGTCCGTTTTCATTTTGCCGAGCAAAAGCGATCAAACCTGAAGGATTATCATCAGCAATATCTAAAAGTGGACTAATCACTTTGACACAATGCGATTTTCCATTCCATTCAATGATACCAGCGTATTGATTCACACCAACAACAAATAAGTTTTTGTCCTTTGCACATGCACACTCTCTGGCTGGTACAATGAACGTGGGACGCGCTTGGCCACTGAAATAGGCTGAATATTTCTTATCAGTTTTAGAATCATAACGAAAAATTGATGGTTGATTTCGAGTGGCGAAATGGTCGATATAGTATATGCTTTGTGTGCAATCATCCCACACGACTGAGCTATGCAGGATGGTGGTGGTGGTGCGTTGTAACGGTGGGAGTAACACTAGCAAAATACTTGAGTTGAGAACATTCAATGCGGAATACTGTAAAAATATTCAGAGTTTTCATTCAGTTTATAACGCTCTCAAATGGATTAATAGTTGATCCAATGTTTTCGGAACAACCAGATTTATTTTCATTATGAATTTTTTTCCAATACTGGCGGACTTCGAAAAAAATGAGATAAATATAGCTACAGAACAATCGATAAGTAAAAATGAGTAGAAATATTTACCGCACAATGGATAAAAGCACTAAGTAAGACTATGATTTTCCACATATTTCACGAATCGAACTATTTTATTAACTGCGAACGAAGCGAAAAATAAACAATGAACGCTTATCGCAAACTGTGAAGAAACGACGAAGTCGGATGTATTAAATACGATTCAGCTGAACTGATTCAATACTCGTTGGATTACTTCGAATTTTGTTGCTGAAAGTTGAATCAGTTCAATATTTGCTTATACAATAATAAGTGTGTACACACATTGCATCATGAACGTTCAAATGAAATTTTAAAAAAAACAATCATGGAACATACAAAAAAATTGATTTTTATTCATTGAAGTTGATATTGACCAATAGGTACGATATTAATATTGTATTAGAGACTTCGTGCCTGACTTCATAAATATTAGCAACTGGTGTATCAAACCCATATGTTTTAATTAATTTTTATTTCGTTTAATGTGCGAATTGATGGAATTTTTTTTCATTTTCATCTGGGGCATTGAGTATCACAAGCTGTCGAGTAATAATGAACAAACAACAAAAAGTATTCTTTACATCAAATCAAATTTTACTAACCTAAATCGCGGTGTTGTGACTGCTGACCCAAAAATGTCAATAACGGGGGTTTATTAAATTAAGTGTGAAAATAAAAAAAACTAGAAGCCAAATACGAATAAACAAAAAACAGGTGCTATTTGACCAAACTCGAAGGTTTAAATGAACCACGATTTAATAATTTGATATTGATGTGGTCAAATATTTAGTGGCATTGATTAAAAATGCAGAATTTCATTTCATTCTGGCTTATGAGATCAAAAAAAAAAACACGTACATAAAAATTGTCCAAATATTGTCCATGTTAAAATCGTTATTCGGTTTATTTTTGCGAATCGTTTTATTTAATATTCATTGCAATTCAGATGCAGAGTAAACTAATGTGCTTTATTGGGCTAACAAATCGTGTTAAAATTAAAATTTTACAGTCACATGTTCAAATGATGAGTCGTGAGAATTGTTGACCTTTTGCACCTAAATTACTTATGGCATAGAGATAACCATTTGCTGGAGCTTCTGCTGCAATCAATCCTGTTTGAACATCAAGCACTGATGATCCAGCCACACCGAACATAATGTCGTGATTTTTTCCACCGAAAGCAATTGAAGCCAATGCCTTCACGGGCATATCAATTAGTCCAATCAACGATGATGTTCTAAACGTGAAAATTAATTTAATACCTTAATGAAATAGACATATATATATTGAACTAAATATTAACTATATATCTTACCTTGGATCAATTTTCGCAATCGAACCTTCTGTATAATTTGCAACGTATAACATTCCATCTGAATCAGCCTCTAGTCCAAGTGGAACAAAGTACGGAATTCCATGATTTTGCTTAAAATCAAACACCACTCGTGCGTTACCTACAAAAAATAAATCCAAAATTATTCAGCATGCAAATGGTGTTCAAAATATTCTTCCTACAAATATCGCCCGTTTTCTCATCTTGATCAAACTCAACAATTTGAAATAGGCACGAGTCCAAATGGTAAAGTTTTCCTCCTGCTGAATTGAATGCCACTCTCGTTGTTCTCACCGCATTTCCGAACAGTCGTTGCACACGTTTTGCTTTTGAGTACATATAAAATGATGAGTTGGCTGGCGCGCTACAGAATTTTACTGAAAAAGTCCGATTTGTTCCATTGAATTATTTTAGTTTCATTTGCCAAGCCAACGGCAAACATATCATTGTACTGTTGACATTCTTTGACGGGAAAGATGTGTATCGGTTGTGATTCGCCGTCAATGTAAGCTGAGTACAATTTACCCTCATTCACATCATAACGATAAACTGAATGATTCTGACCGATTGCTTGAAAATCCACAAAATACACACTCTGGGTGCAGTCATCCCAATGAACCGACACACCAGTCTTTATATCGGGAGTCGGGTTTTGTGTTACGGTTTGACAAATCTACAATTGGATTAGGGGAATTTTGATTTTTTGACGAAAGGGCTTTTTTTAGCTTTAAACCATACAAAGAACGCTGATCACACCAATATATGGCATTGTTGGCTATATTGCCAGATTTGAATGAGAATGAAAATGTCAGTTGTTTCAATGTGCTAGAAGTTTTCAAGTCTCAATATAATATATTACACAATGTCGATGAAATTTCATTTATTTTATCATAAAAATTCACTTTGTTGGATTATTTGGCTTTGTTGAATTTTAGACTTCAAAAAATCAAACTTAGTTTGCGTAAATAATTAGAATTGTTTCATGTTATTTGTTCACTTCAATAACGACCGTTTGAATTTGAAATCTTCTATAAAGTCGTTTGCATCATACAACAAATGAGCGACTGCTTCAATGGCTACTGTGCAGCGGTACTTTTCATACATACAGTTTACGGCAATGCAAATGAATACACATCTCTGATCAGTTGTGTGTATTCTTTCACTGCCACAGAGATTTCGTGTGTGCGTGCCTGCGTGCGTAAGGAGACTAGCAACACACAACCGTAATACGTGAATCTCTGTTCATCTCGTTCGGACATTTACAAACTATACACATATTCTTGCTGGAATACAAATTCAAAGAGCCGTTATTACAGCAAACAAAAATATTGAAATTTAGATTTTTTAGTAGATAAAACTGAACCAAATTATTTTCATCGATAAGATTTTGCAAAACAACGCTATAAACAAATATTTTTCAAAGTAAATACATCTTTATATTTCTGTTGAATGTGAAATACAGTACGCCCTCGTAAATTAGAATCGAAATGTCCCGAGGGCAATTCTAATTCACGAGAAATTCTAATTTCGGAGGTTTTTTCATTTTCATCAAAAATCCAATAGCAAAACCAAAATTGATAAGGGAAATTGATTGTTTAATCAAAAACATCATAATTCTAATCATATTCGTGCGATACATGCTTATTACAAGTATTTTAATGATGATAAATAGTTTGTTTACAAACGTAGAAGAAAAAAAATGAGTCAAAACAAAACTTATTACTTATGACTGTTTGTGTTTATATAAGGAATATTAATTTTTGATTTTATTTGAAATAATCCGTTAGTTGCTTTTGCTTTGTTGCTTTCGTTGTGTGTGCTGTTACAATATCGGAACACAATTGGTGTACACAAATCACAAATCTTATGGCGAATCAAATATTAGACCACTTGTTTTTATCAATTCTGCTTGACCGCTAATAGAATGCAAACTGTATTTTTATCAAGAATTGTCATTATTCTTTATATTTTTATACGATATTCGGTTTATGTTCCATGTAAATTCAAGCAAAAATGAGAAACCTCGCAAATTAGAATTGAACCTCTTAAATTAGAATTTTTCCATACAAATGTTCTAACCCGAAATTCACTTCTAATTTCGGAGGAATTCTAATTCTCCGAGTTCTAATTTACGAGGGCGTACTGTATACTATTGAGACTTCGGATACTTCATTCAAAGTCTCATGAAACTTCAATCACATTGACACTAACTGCTATAAGACTATTCGTCAACCGGGATTCTTTAAATTCAACATTTTAAATCAAGTTTCACTTCATTTTCACTTTTTTCCATTATTTTTCATTCACTCACGATCTGAACCACTTGTGCCCCATATTCCTCATAGAAATACGAGCTCCTATATCAAAAATCACTCACCGCATATTGAATACAGCAAATTAGCACTATAGCTTTGTTCCACATTTCGTTGCCAGTCTCCTATAGTTTTCGCACGAAAAAATGGCAAACGATTTCTCAGATTCATGCTTTTATATACGATTCAATTGAACTAAATTCATGAAATCGCAGCACATGTTGTTGTATTTTCATCATTATTTTTTGATGTGTATACTGATCATCGTTTGCAGTAAAATATTTAATTTGAACAAATCAAAGTATGTCATTTGTGCTTTGGAAATTGCAATCATTGCGCGAGCGACCAAAAAGTGCAGCTGATAACTGAGTATAGAAATCAAATGAATGTATTGAATGATTTTTGTTCAATCATTTGCAAATATGAAAATTGAAATGTTGCACATTCGAGTCTAATTGGAAATTTATTTGTATAGATGAGCGCAAAGTTGTTTGTCATTTATCATCGATGTGAATGGCAATTGAAATTGACCGATTTCTGAATGCGACCGAAGCACTCTGGACTTATAAGGAATGTAAAATGAAAACGACCTTATCGAATGCAATATTTGACATTAGCAAAGTGTAATTCCTTTCAAATAAACTGTTTGACCAAAAATGCTTTTGCAACATGACTCCATTTAGTTCAATAAATGCTCTCGGGCTTTTTTTTCACTTCATTTAAATGCTACGGATGCGTTTGAATTAACTGTGGTACTGAGTGTTGCATAACGATATGCTGAATCATAATAATTGGCCGGAATATATCCAGTATAAAGCATTTTAAAGCATTTAATCCAGCAACTCAACCATATGGCCAATTAAAATCATTTTTATTTATAAATTTAAACGAATTATTTATGAGTTGGAATGCATTTTCCGAAATAATTTCACTTCAATTACGACAATGTCGTTTTTATGTCTCATTTTATAATGGTCTCGTTACGTTTTTTTTGTTCTCCATCCTCTCTCTCTCTCTCTCTCTCTCTCTCTCTCTCTCTCTCTCTCGTTCCACATGTACATTTTTTTCGACGGGAAATTTAGTTAACATGTCAGTTAATCTCGCAGATTCGTGAATTGAATTGATCAATATAATGCACTGTGCCAACGAGATGGATGATGTGACGCCAGCCATCAAAATGTGTCTGGTGTATCGAAACGAAATATCTCTTTTCTAATTTCATTCAATTAAAATCCAATGAACGTGAGCTCGTGCGGCACATGTACATCAATTACCTGAAGCCATGTGCTAAATTGCAGTCAATTTTTCTCAATTTCGTTTCGTCCAGCCACACACACACACACACACACACACACCATAATCATTCAAATCGATTCCAATGGCTAACACCATAAAATATATCAATTGAGTGGAGAAGGACGTCCGAGTGCAGAAAAAAAAATTGCTGACTGTGCTAAACGCATTGCTGAATGTGGCAACATGAAATCGAGACAGAGCATTTGGTTTCGGCCCGAAACTTTTGGGTGGCAACACGAAACAAATTTCACTCGTTATAAATCATAAAACACATATCAATTATCAGAATTATCCATTATTTATGGGAGCATTTAATTGACGTAGTCAAGAGCACATTATGCGATTTGTGTACATTATCCCATAGTCAATCACAAGGCACAATGGAGCAAGTACAAAAAAAATGACATTTTTTTAGTCGCGCAATCGAATGGATAAAAATTTGGTGGTGTTTTTATCGACCTTCAGCTTGGCTGCAACGGTCAACAATCGTATCGATTAATTTCTTTTTGTATTCAGACATTGCCGTTTTTCCCCTCACTTGCAGTTCTAGCAATTTAATAGGGACCAATCGAATGGATTGATCAAACTCAAAAATTGGAAATAGCGAACTCTTGCAGTTCAACCACGCGTATGCATAAAATAACAGACAGCAGAGTTACATTCCTCCGAAAACCTCCGGCAAAAAGCTAAACATCACCGACCGACCAAAAAAATTCGAATCACTCAATGACATGGTTGATTGAACAATCGATATTCGCATTTTTATTCACCATGTTGTGTTAACGTTGAAGTCTTTTTTGTGTGCGCATAAGGGAGTATTTTTTCGGTTCTTTTGCAAACGCCACATTTGATTACCATTATAGCATAGTTTTTGTATGTTGATTTCATCTCGTTGCATCAACAAATAAATTTTTTGAACTTTTATTGAATAAATAGAAGATAAAACTAACAAGTGAAACAAGCGTTCTCAGATGAATCATTCATTATCGGCTGAATACGAACGTAAAAAAAACAGAAATTGGTTTTTATTTGGAGTTATTTCGCAGTGAATTAATACGCAAATTTGGGTTTTATCATGCACTACTCGTCTAAGCAAGTATGAATAGTTACTGCGAGAGAAGAGAATTTTCCATACATTTCAGAATCAAATTCACGCAGCTTTATGATCGATATCAACTTTTTAGTCGGTATCAACTTTTCTCAAATGAATGGAGTCATGAAATGTGTCTCTAAGTTATAATACTGTGAGTAACAGTTTAAATCGAATTTAAGTCGAATTCATGTCCAATTCACCATTTAAATAGGAAACAGTGCTGTTTTGAAATCCATTCATTTCCATAGGAAATCTAGTATGTTGATTTTCCCTGAAAAGTTTTTCATTAAAGCTTTTTGTGCTTTTCACCCTTAAAAGTGTTGGTGAAAATTAACAAGAGCTTTTCATTTGTAGTTTCGGTGCTTTTGAAAGCTTTTAGCCAGGACACACACAACTTTGAGTCTCTGTGTATAGACTAAAGTGATAGTGAATGTATTGTTTATATTATCAGCTGATTTCATCCACCTGTAAGTGCTTTGCACGAAAGCCACGTTTGTCGCATTGTTTACCTCGAATCAGAGTTCTCAAACCTGAACGTCCAATGAAAGACCCGAACAAAATGAAGCCAATTCTTCTGAAGTAAATCAATATCCAAAGATGGCGAAAAAAAACAAACGCTTGTTATATTCTTTTGCATTTATTCTTAACTAAATTATAATTTGTATTTATCATCATGATTAATTTTTGTTACATTTCTTGTGTTTTTTTTTTGGTATATCATCATGAATGTGTATCAATGAATTTGTAAGCCATTTCCATTGTTATAAATCATTTCAGCAATAAATTAAGTTTAAGTATAATTGAAGCATTCAAAATGTGTTTGTTTATAATTTTAGTTCAATATTTCGTAATCAACCATATTTCTGTCAACATTGCAAACTCATTTTTCAATACAATTCTGAACATCGTTCCATGTGGAATCATTTGTTTTTAATAGTTAAAGTTACACTGAAGGTACATTTACGTAAATTTTTGTTTTGCTTCATTTGGTTCCATTCATGGATTTGTAAACGGTTACAACAACTTATAAATTTATTGTTTTTGACAATTCGAATAATCATTTTTCTTAAATTCTAGTTTTTTTTCTTTGTTTGTTGTAGTTTTGAGCTTGGCTATATCTTAATTACTCGCTTTCGTAATATGGACTCTGTTATCCCATGGTTTGACTTCGTTTTTTCAACTTGAAAATTCCAAAAACTTAGGTTTAGTAATACAGTTGAAAAAATAG
>NW_022595248.1:4837703-4852024 GCF_009176505.1 Sitodiplosis mosellana | reverse complement strand
AAAAAATAGAGAAACAACGAAGAGTTGCCACGCTAAGTGGGTAAGATCTCGAGAAATGACAAGAGAAACACATTTGTGGTTGTCAAAAGAACTGTAAAATGTTTGTTGCGCAACCATTTATCGCACAACAGTATCGAATTTGTTTTTTTTTTCAACGGGTCGGGATTTCAAAAACTGTGCAACATTGGGATTTTCTGTCGTTTTCACTAGGGAGACGTTCAACATTTTTCATCGGTTTTTTAAAGAAATAAACTTGCATAATCGATCATCAATATTTGGATTTTCATTAACAACACCAGATGAAACTGTCACAAATTTATTGATTTGGTTGCTTACTTACAAAATGAACTTTTTTTGTCCCGTGTTTGTGTATGTTGTTCAACGAGAATTCTTCTGCTTCATCGCAGTGAAAGTGGGAAAGTTTTCCAGAATTTCGAGCATTGTTGCATGCGATAATCAGCTGTTTGCGGTTTTTATGGACATGCACTTATCGCAAACAGTGGAAATTTTATGTCTTGAGTTTTGAAGTAAACGTTCAACAACTTGTTTAGCTTCAGCAAAAATGTGGTTCGAAAGCGGAAAACTTGGAAGGATGCTCGAATAAATCGTTCCACATGAAAGATGAAACCGTGTTTCGATACCAAATGAAATGAATGTAAAGTTCTTATTTTTTTTACGTAAATCAGGGAAAACTATTTTATTATACTGCTTGAAAAAACGTCTAAAAATGAAACAAAATCGTTTTGCTCGACTAATAAAGAATTTACACTCCACATAGACCGATATCTTTCATTACACCGGAACCCCGCGCCGACACTGATAGCATACAATATCGGTTATCAACTCAAGGCCTGGTTATAGACGATTTGCAATTTTTTTTGAAAAAGCCCCAATCTGTATCGCCGCGAGAAGTAAATAGTTTTCCCTGATGTAAATAAAAAAACGAACAAGTTTCATTAAATTTCCACTTTAAAAAGCCGAAGTCAAATTCCAATCGATTCCTGGATATTGCAAGTCTACTTCATCTGCAGTCGCAATGTTTTTAGGTCAAAATGTATAGAGTTAGAAGTTGTCGACGAGAAGAGCAAAAAAAAATTGAGATCAACGCAATTTTCATATTAATCCTTACCCTACTCCGTGTGTACTGACTACACACACATGCGTGAAATACATTTTGATATTTCTTGTTTCTTGGTACTAAATCGTAAATACAATGAATTACATGCTTGAATATTTCACGTGGAAAGTTTTCCCGGCGAAATTGAGGTGTTACACTGTGAATAACCAAGAAGCTTTAAAATTAAACTAAACTAATGAACCAATTGCCATGAACTTAAAAGGATGCTTAAATCAATTCCGACGAAACCCAAAGAACTAAAATGTAAAATTGATGCTTGTATTCGCAACACAAAGTATCATAATATAGAAAATGGTTTTGCATGGATTTCTGTCAGTTTATAGCTCATGTCAGTTTTTATTTACCCCATTGCATACACACACACACACACACACACACATGCACACATGCACGCACGCACGCACACTTGATTCGCTTAGATGTTAGAAACCACATAAACATTAAAGCGCTAGCACATCGATGAATTAAAATGTAGTAGTAGTTTTTTTTTTTGGGGTAATTTTATCATCATAACACATTTCCACAATTTATTTGTTCCATTCAAATGTTTATCACGTGTAATATTCCAGCAGCTCTCGTTTTTATTCCTTTCAATAAATCTAGAGTGTGTTTTATAAACTTAACTTGGTATTTAGTTGTGAATAGAGATGCATGCAACAATGAAACAGTTTTTCATATATTTCTCACATAAATTGGAAGAAAGAGAGTACAATGGGGAGAGTGAGAAACGGGGAAAACAATGAACTTTGAACTAAATATTTTTGATGGGGAAACACTTGTGTATGCATTTTTCCATGTGAAATAATTGTTGTGCTATTTGCACGCTAGTTTATAAAACTCGTTTGGCATAATTCGACGCAATTTCGGTGTTTATATCCCCCTTTATACGCCGACAACTATTTCCTGCTTCACCTTCTCAGCAGCTCACACTCAGTTCCATACGAAAAACGAACAAATAGAAACAAACAAAAAAAACACAAGAATCGTCAACGTATTTTTTTTTAATAAAGTGTAAGCGCACCCACGCGCTCTCGCCACTTCATTTCCGAAACTTTGTTGTGCAAAGCAGAAAATGGTGAAAATACACATGCACACAGAGGGAAAGAGAGTCACTTAACTGCAATGTGCATGCACATATCTTGCTTATATGATACGAACATGGGTGGCCGCTTCGGTATACAATCACACAGACACATAACACAAATACAACGAGAGAATAATTAATAAATTTGTCGCTAATTGAATGAATATGCCAACTGTAAGTTTTAATTAAACCGTCGATTGCGTTGGCAAATCAGATAACAAGCTGGAAGAAATTGATTTTTTTTTTAAATACAACTGTAACTATTTGCTAATTGAACGATTTTAACAACAGAAACAAAAAAAAAATAATGTGAATAGCCAACCATTAGCCACACAATGGTCGTTTCCTCTGTTTTGCCATTAATTTCAATGCTGTTGTTGTTCTAAACGCGTATCTCTTCTGGATTTTGATACAAAAACGTTTCTCATCTTTTTTTCTGGGTTTGTCGATGGACAGAGTTTTTGTTGTTCTGCATATAAAGAGAGAGAGAGAGAGAGACCACACGATGCGGTTATCAACATCAATTGTGGATATATTTCATTCATAAATGCGTGAAGTATTTATTACAGACGTATATATGTATATTGTGCTGAAAGAAAATCCATCCATTGACTCTTTCGTCGCTGTCATGACGGGAATTCAAAGCGTTTCGCAGCCACTTTAGTGATAAACTATTCGTTGAGAATGTGAGCGCGTGTTTGGCACAACAGAAGACAAAGCTAGAGAAAAAAAAAACTACAGAATAAGTTCATAAAAGCCGAACTCTGTTACTTTACTTGAGATGTAATTACGTTTGTAATTCATAGTACGACGGAGAGCAAAGAAGCAAAAAAGCACACACACACACACACATCTATCGCCGGGTAGCATTAAGCTGGCAATACTTTTTTTTCACTCTTTTACTCTCTCTCTCTCTCTCTCTCTCCCTCGCTCGCTTGTTCTCTTTCATTTTTTTCTTCTTGTCTACAATGACTTGAAACAATATCATATGAATAAATGGAGTCTTTTGCTCAACATGAACATTGAACACACTTGAGCTTGAAACACAACAAACGTTGCTATCTGCAACGCTATTAGTTCGTTTAGTTTCAATGGAAAATTTCATTATTTTTCCGACGATCCACACACATACACACCCAGTGCAAAATGCCAAACGAGCAAAAAGTGGCTGTTGTTTGGTTCAATTTATTTTTGTTATTCTTTTCAACAGAAAATTAGTTCGTCTATAGGAAAACTGAATCGATGTAGACACACAAGCGTGCACTGTGTGTGTGCTACACCATGAATATTGCAAACGAATTTAACATCCGTGTCGTCGTAGCACACCATTATTTCGAGGTAGTATGTATTGTGTTTGTATTTGTGTGATCAGTTCGCTTTTTTTCTTGTCCGCTCGAGCTTAATGTATTAGAAAAACCAGAGTCAAGGCGGATTAAATGCCATTGTCGTTTCATGTTCGATGAGCAAAAATCGACAAAAATTATTTGTGTTTTTTTTTCCTACATTTTTTTTCTTAGGAGCAACTGAATATCCAATTTAGCTCTTTGTCTGATGCGATGTGTCTAATGCAGAAATTCGATTTAGCATTTATTATTTGAAATAGAAGTTTTGATGAGGCAGTAGGCGTAATATGAATCGGCTTCTCGCTCGCTTTTTCACCGGCCATTGTTTATCATCACAGTTTATCTTCTTCTTCTTCTTCTTCTTCAGCTGAAATAGCCTTTTATCCTTATGCCGTTGTCGTCGTTGTGCATTGTTGTTTTGTCAGTGACGTAACATCGCAAAGTGTTCTTTTGATCTGTTGTGATCTGATCATCTCTTAAGAGTCAGAAGATAAAATGTACTCAAGCGCGATACATACGCCTTCCAATGTACACACATCACTACCGCCATCACCCGCCACCACCACCGAAGTTTATCTAACGTTTATAAAAAATCATTTGCTTATTTACAGATCACTTCCGTTTAGTATTTAGTTGTACTCATGGCATAGATGAGAGATAACATGTTCCGTGCCCCGCATTTGCACTCAACCACGTCGCCACCAACGTGGCTGCTTCTGTTGTTGCTGGTGCCACCGCCGCCAATGAATGCTTCATAATTCACAAAGTCAAGTGTATATTTTTGGCCTTTTGTAATTGAAACCGAGCAAAAGCGAGAGCGAGAGAGAGGGAGCAAGATAGAGAATGAAAGTCATGTATTAGTGTACATGTGAAAACGGCACTTGTTCTCCATTATTCGCACATAAAAGCCTGTTGAATGCCATTATCGATCTTTTCTGTATTTTCTCTGCCTTGTGTTCGCTGATTGTTTGGCTTAAACAATGGGTCACATCATTTGATTGTTGATGATAGATGCTCATGCATTGCTCCGTGCTGGTCGCTACCAAAAAGGTATGAAATTCTAATGGATGTCAACACAGCGCGCGCACGGCATTGACATATTAATGAATGAACCGTAGAAGAGATAAGGAATGAAAGCGAGAGAGAGAGAGAGAGAGAGAAAGATAGAGCGAAGGCAAAGAAAGAAACGGGCTTGAAGTATTGCATAAAGGAATGCTCTTCATGAATTTCATTAGAGATATCGCTCACATATTTAGCTGATTCTCGGAGTCACTTTAGATTTATTCACCGTTTTCCCTCTCCAGCCTCTTTGGCTGCTTCCGCTGCCGCCACTGCTGCTTTTCATTTTACCGCTTTCGCCGACGTCATTTCGATCAACAATAAATTCCTACGCGTTTCAAACAAAAACCCATTCATCTCTTGGCATCATCATCATCATCACACGGCGCATTAACTGTGTGTATTATCCACAACAATACGTTAAATGAATGTGTCTTCCCCTCGTGGCGGTTACACAACATTTATTAATTTATATTATATGAAATTAAATGTAACTTATAATAAAATCATATATTCGAAACAGATTGATATTGCTGTCGGCCTACTGGGAAATGCCAAAAAATAAAACGAAAACATGAGTGTGAGCGCGTCAACACAACCAACACGAACAAATGAACGAAAGGCAAAAAAATTGAATGAAATATACAAGGGAATGTAAACACACATACAACACATACAATCTAATTGAGCAACAACATTACAAACTATAATGGAATTTTTCATCGAGCAGCGAATAAGGGACATAAAGCCATGCCATTAAATGCTGCGGGGTGTATTGTTTAGATTTCTCGTCATCGTCATCGTCGTTTTTTACGATATTTGTACTGTGAAATATAGAAAACTGCAGGCTTTTTTCATGTACATTTATATGTAGTTTGTAGTATAGTATAGTAAATATTAATAGATATAGAGTTTGTTGAGAGAGAGAGAAGAAAAAAATCCCTTTTCGCATGCGTGTACGTGTGTTTATGTGGCTTTTGCTCCAATTTGATTTAAGGTCGAATACAACTACTAATTCACTGATTAAATCTCCCTTTCTTACATAAAATTACAGCCATATATCTTTTAAAATTCCCAATCAATCAACAACTCTCTTCCTAATATATATTTAGCTCTCTTATGATCTCATCACAATGAGATTTTTCATATTTTTTTCTTCATTTTTTTCTGGTTTTTTTTTTCTTCTTTAAACCATAGTGACTAGTTTGACTTGACTCATTGAAATAATAAATGTACAAATTTATCTCCTTTCCTTCTTCTTCCGCTTTTCCATTTTTTCCTGCCTTCACTAACACCTCGCCTCTACCACTTCCATCATTTTCACGAACACATCCTGTAACACCACATCCAGTTATAAATATATTTACGTATCTAATTTATCATATTTTAGTTTATGCATATATGTATAATATTATATTACAATACAGCTGAATTAATATGAATATATTCATTCGGTGTGCAGACCTTTAGCGTGATCCAAGAATCTATTTGCTGTGTTTTTTTTCCTTTATTCGTTCATCATTTCCTCTCTTTCTGTTTGGTTGTATGTATTTTTCTTCATCTTCGTTTCCTTTTTTTATTTACTGTAGACCCACACACACACATACACACACACAAACATACACACGAAAGTGTTTGTAAATTGATATTTATTTATATGATGATAATAATAACAGTGGGATCGTGCACCCACTCATCATCATCTGATGAGTGATTGCTGTAAAAATGTCTATTTTTAGAAGAACAAAAAAATGTATGTTTCATCCGCATGCCGGTATATGTGTGTGTCTATTTATGTTAGTTGTTAATGGAAAGAGCATATGAACACATACGACATCAATTTGGTGTGTCATGTAAAAAAAAAAATCAACAAAAAAACCTAATTGAAATTATGTAATTGCACAAATTTGTTTGTTCTCCTGTTCAAACTGGTTCACATTTCTCAATTAAATCGCATTAAATCGTACTTAATCATTGCTACATCAAGAACAATTGAAAAATTAAAAACCAAAACTCATAATCATTTTCTCAAGCTCATTTTGGTTGAAACTTTTTTTTTACCGTTAAAAAAACAACACAATCATCTTCAGTCAATTGGTATTTTATAAAAAGTACGAAAGACGTTGTTCGTCGTCATCGTTAACTTTCAACGACTTGACTGGAGCTCATCTCAAATCATTTTTTCCCTCTTGTCTTACTGATCAATCCCGAAAAAAGAATGAAAAGAGACGAGTAATTATTACCTTGATTACATTTAATCTGTTTGTTTTCTTTTTAGATTTGTTTGTTCTGTGTTTGTTATTGTTGTTGTTGTTTTGATGAAGCGAACACTTGATGCTTTTGCACTGGTTCTGCTGCTGCTGGTGGTGATGCTGTTATTATTGTCATCGAACTTGTTTAATTAAGTAAATCCGGAAATGTTTCATCGAAGCAGTCACTTTTCAGTGTATCAATATCGTCAATGTCGTTGGCTGCATTCGTTTCAATGAAATCACAACTAATTGAAGTCGAACTGAGACCATTGCCATTGATCCCATTTTCGCCGCGCATTAGCACAATTATGTCCGTTAGAGCGGTTATATAGTTTTTGGCCAATGTAAGTGTCTCGATTTTTGACAGACGACGCTCTTTTTTCACGTGCGGAATCACCTCACGCAATGACTGAAAATCGCAGGGAAGATGGATGGGATAAAATGCACAGGAAAGAGAGAGAGAGAGAGAGAAAGGAAGAAAAAGAGAAACATCGAAAAGTTAATGAAATGAATTGTGTAAAACTTTGTCGCCGAGCAAATATTCGTCAATTTTAAAGTTGGTTGACGAATTAAAAGGCAAAAACAAACACATAAACCCAGCAAGAGAGAGAGAGAGAGAGACAAGTTAAGAACTTTGTTGAATCGCCGATGATCATTATTAATCCGATGAGTTGTGTAATCAATTATAATTGTCATACCTGATAAGGCGTATATAAACATACCTCATAAGCGTCGTTCAAACTGTGCATTCGCATGCGTTCACGTTCATTGGATTCCAAGCGTCGCAAATTGCGTTCCTTAGCATTTAGTTGGCCTTTTCGCCGTCGTGAATTGGTTGCACTTCGTCCGCGTGATGTTCGTGTTGTTGTCGTACCACCGCAGCCACTTGTGTCATCACTTTGTGAACTTGAGTCAGTCATCTCTGGATCGAATAGTTGCACTTGCTGCTGCACACGGTAAATCAAAATTCATTAGTATTTCGTTTGGATGATGGAAAACAAATTGATCTTCTTCATGGAAAAAAATATGCAGAAAGAAAAAAAAAACCTGTTGTACTTTTTTGGCGCTACGTTTCGGTCTCATTGAGCCGGTTTCTTCTTCGTTGGGCGTTGTTTGTTTCTCATTGGCATTGGTGTAACCGAACAGTGCATTGGCCACCGATTGACCAATGTCTTCGACAAATTGATTTTGATGACGATTCGATGCTGAATGGGTCGGTTCTTCGGTCAATTCAGATCGCATTTTCACTTCACTCACAATTACTTTTGTTTGTTCAATTAAAGAAAGTTTGTCGCGCAATTTTGACGAGAGCCAGAGAAATTTTCAAGAGTTCTGTTATTTTCCCGTTATCGCTTCTTTTTTTTTTAAATTCTTCAATCAAACATTAATTGTTCACTGGTTTTCCGTTGAATTTTAATGCAATTGCATTGTCATCCTGCCACCGCAAATAGAAAATCAATGACTTCTTATTCCAACTTCGGCAAACTTTACTCCACAATTGCCAGCAATAATATTGCTATAACTCGTTCAACGAACAGCTGCAATGACAAATCAGAAGAATAACAATGAATTCAATGTATTAAATAAATTTTTTTATTTTAAGAATCATTACAATCTGAAACGTGTTCCAACTAATTTATTTCATCAACCCATTTTCGGTTCAACTATATCAAATCGTATAAAGTCCTCTTTGAATGAGGAATGTAGTTATTCAATTAATTTCCAAGAATTAACCAGTTGAAATTTTCCGCGCATGACTTTGCTCTTCACATTTGCATTCAAGTTCGAAGTACTGTTCTCTTTGACACGCGTACTTCGAATGGCTTCTCAATGTTACCTAAGTATGCCACGTCGACAGCTATGCATTTATCAAAAGTGTGAACTTTCAACAACTTATACGTGTCTTATAGATTTTAATTTGTAGTCATAATTGCAGAATATTCAAAGTGTATTATTCATTGGGTTACACTTTCATCACGCGTGCCCTATTACTTACAAATTCAGATCATGCTGGAACTCGAACCGGTTTCAGTGTATTTATAGAAATATGCTAAAATGTATGCCGTAAATTTTAGCACCCACAAAATTTGACAGTTGGCTGTTTTTGTTTGTAAACAAAACATCGTATTGTTGTTTCGAATTTCCATGTTGGTTGCCACGGCTTTTGTTTGATGCCTAACACAGCGAATCAATGCAAATGATGTCTCCGTTAATCGAACGGTATATATATTTTGAAAAGCCGCAGGCAAATCGAATCAATGCACATCAATAGAGGAAAACGTTTAAATTTATCCGCTATAGGTGAATGTGATTTGCATTATGAATACGCCACACTCCCGCCTCCTCTTATTGCTCACACCAATTGTTTACCACAAATTCAATCGCAAATGAAGCACCAAAAATCAATGCCATGACAGCATTGCAGTTACACATGAAAATTATCACCATTTTGGCATTTAATGTCATGTATACGGTTAGCATTTCGGTTTCGATATCAAGCCATACATTGTAATAACGGCTTACATCAGTTTGGTATTTTATGACAGCATAAATTTCAACACATTTCTGATTACTGATAGAATAATTATTTGAATGTTTGTGCCTCAGTTGTTGGTATTAAAATCAAGATAACTCCATTTATGCTTCTGAACTTTGTTTATATTGATAAAGAAAAAATGTGAAATGAAAATATCGATGAAGGAAAGAAAAACCAATATTTCGGCCATTTAATCAACGGACTGCACGTGTGCTGAAATTCAAACATTTTGGTTTATGGTGTAAATGGTTTAACCATAAATTGTCAGTGATATGAATTACACAACTGACACTAACAACGAGGGAAGCGAAGTCAGTCAGCGTTAAACCACGTCGTTGTCATCGGAAGTGATTGCGGTGAATGGGATATTCACCAAACTATATTGAACGTGTAACATTGGCTGTGTGCTGTATCTCTCTCATACCCGATCTCATTCTCGTTCGCACTAACTCAAATGCTGTGGATTTGGTTGCGCGCATCATCAAACAGAGACATATAATGTGATAGGCAACCTGTTGACTTTGACTCGCTGGCTTTTGTGCACACTATAGGAGCAAACTGAAACTCGTCTCGTCTCGTTCGGATAGCAGAGCTTAAGCAAATTTTTTAAGTGCATCGCTTGAGGTAAAACTTAATACCGTTACCGTATCGCACTCAATTCAATAATTGAAATAACAACAACTTTGAACGTGACAACGAATAAAGCGATCGCTTTGATGAGATGTGTTATTTATGAGCGTACGAGATTTCAAGAGCGCTCTTCAATTTAAAGAAAACGGTAGATAATTCTGCAATGAATAGTTGCGGTTTTTGAGTATACATTCAAGTGGTGGGAGAAGTAAAATCGAAACATTCTTTTATGACTACTTGACTCAAGGTTTGACCACATAGTTTTAATTTTGGTAACAATTTAATTTAATAGCATAATTGCAATTTTACTACGAAATCTCACAAACCTTCCAACCGAAAATACCCTCTTTTTTGTAGGTATCATTGGAAAAAAAATCGTAAATTCACTGAAATCTCAAACTTGTTAACCTTTAGTATAATTTAAGATGTTTTGAAGTACAGCTATAATTTTCCCACGTACGGCAAAAAATCGCATCGCAGTTTCTCGAAATGTATGGAGAAAAGTTGCAAAAATTACAATGAAGGCGTCGTGAAGAGCGTTGCTTTTGTAAATATTTCATTGAACGCGAGCGCACGTTGCCAATGGCGGCCCCAAAGGAAGTGTCTAATCTATATCGTTTACTTCTTTTTACTCTCTCTCTCTCTCTCTCTTGTTTATTTTCAGCGTTGTAGCTAAGGTTACCGTTATCCTTACAGTTCAACTATAACCAAAGTCTTTCAGTATGGGGGTGGTTTTTTTTCTCTCTTTCATCTCGTCTTTTCTTTCGGTTGATTGTTTGTCGATTGCTTCAAGTGGTGAATTATTGCTGAACTTTCGCTAAGCAGAATAGTCGTCGGCATATTTCGAATATGTAAAATGGCAAACGAACCATCAATAAAGTTACTAACGAAAAATAAATTGCTCAATTAACGTTTGTCATTTTTTTTCTCGCTACGATGGGCTGTTTGATGTTTGATTTTTGTTTGCACGAACACGGAACCAAACACACTCAGTGAATCACTCACACACTCGAAACTGTATCAAGTCACCACAATGAATAGCAGCACACCGTTAGATTGAATGCAGCTGGTGGCAAGCGAAGTTTGTTTAATTTGTTTGTGCTCTAAAGCGTGAGGCATCGAGTAAGCAGGTCACTTCTGCAAACGGCTAAGCAGCTCTCTCTCTCTCATTTTAATATATACAAACACAGTGTTGTACCAAGAGCTGATGAATGTTCAGTGAATGTTTAACCTTTTTTCTGCTTGCTTCATAAAACTCCGGTCCGCGCAAAAGGTAGGCAATATCACGAGCAACAGCGTAGAAAAAAAAGTCAACATCAAATGGATGGGAGCGATTCGCTATTAGCGGCCAATTCAGTTGAAAGCGATGAACCAACAAACACTTCCAAGAGCTAACACGACAATTTGAGCACACGACCGATACGCTTCGAGCAGAGAAATTGAAATTAATTGAGAGCGGTAATTTTTTTTTTCTTCTGTTGAACTTTTTGCAGCCTTTGAACATTCTGTCTGAAATTCGATTTTTGATATAAAAGATGCCATACAATGTTTCAAAGCATCGATTTGAAGTTATCTTCAATGAAAATGCGCCGTGCCAATCTTCAGCAATCACCGTCGGAAAGAGACATAGGTGAATTTAGACATTAAACTCGATTTAAAGGACTCGACGACTTTCAAGACTTTTAACCAAACAAAAAGACTCATCACAAAAAGTAGACACCAAACTACAAAGCATTTGCGTAGGATTTTTTATCAATTTCAAGGGAGTTGAACTGCTTACTTGACCTCTTCCCTTGAGTCATTTTTGACGAAAAAGTTTCAAATTCACTCGAATATTCAGTGCGCGTGAGCGCGCGCGACCCAAACACAAAAATGCAACAACATTCAATGGATTAGACGTAATTAAAATCCGACTGAATGAGAGACGGATCGTGCTCTTGTAAACAGGAACATTTCGCGGTGATGAAGAAAACAAAATAAAACCAATTCATTACTGCGTAGTAAGAGCAGAAGAAAAAGCGAAGAAAGTCCATTCTCATTTCATTGATATGTGTGTTTGTTCCGGTGTCTGCAAATGAAAATTATCCGATAATATGTAGCGAGATATCATTGTCTCTCAATCTTTTTCCCCTTTCTCTTCTTCTCTCTCTCTCTCTTTCATTCGGTATCCATTCCCGGAACAATGTTTCACCCCAGAGAAATTAGCGTGATAACAAACCATCATAATTCAATGGAAACTGGTCACTCATGTGTTCATAGTGGAAAATTATCAGCGAATTAGAGTGAAAATGCTGGCCTCCGAACGAACGAAGGCACTAGTGATATCACCATTGTCTTTTCGCTACGATGATTTTTGATTGGACATTGTATCGCATTGTCGTTCGTTCTCGCTCTCGCACACACATACACTCAATGTGTATGCTTTTCGATTGGCAATGAAGATCGAGCGATATGATTTAATCCAATTTTAGATCAATTCAACGCAAATAATTCGTCAGTGTCATTGCCAAAATTCTACATGGAATTGCACATTTGCCTACTCGTGTCAAATTCCATAAGATTTATTATCAATTGCTGAAAATTGCTTCAAAATCGAATGGGTTCCAGTGCCTTCCCTTGAACCTGTAGTAATAAGTCATCGGCAGCAATGGTTAATCGCATTGGCGCTAAAGTTTTGACAATTTTACTTTCATACTTCGTCAATTACATTTGGACAGTCTTAGAGTATAAGCCAGTGCCATTCAACATTTCAAAAAGATGAGTTGTGAAGAGAAAAGGGACAGAAAAAAAGCATTTGGCTCCATGTTTGTGTATCATTTAATTCGTGTTCAGATTGTGTGTCCTCATTCTTTTATTGTCGTCAACGCACATAAATTCTTGTCGCCTGTTGACACACACACACACACTCACATAAATAGACTCCGCACTCGCTCGTACCGTAAGTGAAATAAATAATTTTTTAATGCTGTGAGCATTCGCATGATGCGGTTTCTTATTTATTTTGATCTATCCGAATGGACGAAACAAAAACGGTCGTCGAATCAAGCAGTCACAAGGAATATGGCATGTGTATTAGATATTTTGTGCCTGATTCATACCGTCTGCTCTGAGTTGCGTTTTTTTTCTTCTTCTCGTTTATTCGTCGGTTGGCTTGTCACTGTCGTTGTCGTCACTGTCGTATGAACAATCCAGTAAAAATTAAGAAGGAAAAACGCACATCAGCATATTGGCGCCAATGTGTCGATTTACCCTATAATAATATTCACTATGCGATTAACACCCACCATCATTCAGGCTTTCTCTGCTTTCTCTCCACGACACTCTCTTTCTCTCTCTCTCTCGTTCGCCACAGATCAATCTTTCTCGCTTCGTTTTTTTTCTTTTTCTCTCTCTACACAGAGAAAGCATCAGCCAGCGGTATGTATGTTAGTGTGTATATGTGTGCGAACGTGTGTATGTATAACGGAGCAGTCAATTTGTTGCGTTCATATCCATTCCCATTATCAGGAAGAAAAACCAAGAGCCATGAAATGTGAACATTGTTCAACATCATCATTCTCTCGCTTCAACACTCGTTTTGGTCGCAACCACGTCTATCATTACTTTTATGGACTAAATATACTTGATATATATTGTGTATAATTTACTTTTGACAAAATCCCTGCACGTATTAAAAATTATATTCCTAAGTATTGGAGTGGCATGTGCTGCTGATGTGATGCTGTGTCTGTCTGCTTTGGTTTGTATGCCTGTTCGACGAGATAAAGGAATGCGGTGTATACGTGTGTGTGTGTGTGTGTGTGTGTGTGTGTGTGTATGTATGTATGTGTGTCTGTATATTGACGGGCGAACCGTACAGATATGATGTTGTTGGCATCGCCGCCAATAATTCAACAATATTGCAATATATTGATGACTTTTGCGAGACAATAAGCACGAAGAAAACAACAAGCACAATGATAATGATGATGAAGATGATGAAGAAGAACGGAAGAAAGGCAGCAGCAGCAGCAGCAGCATTGCCGAGACAGTCCAAAATGAAAGCAATGCGAGAATAAGGAGAGCGAAAGAAAGAAAAAAGAAAGGAGTGAAAATGCGATATGGCAAAACGCTAACTTAAGTACATCAAATTCAATTTGTTTTCGAACTCCGTGGCGAATATTCAGTTTGAGTGAATAAATAGGCGAATTGTGGCGACAGGCAAATAGAAAAAGAATGAAAGAGAAGGAGGGATGGAGAGAGAGAGAGAGAGAGAGAGAGAGAGAGAGAGAGAGAGAGA
>NW_022595248.1:4753687-4837693 GCF_009176505.1 Sitodiplosis mosellana | reverse complement strand
GAGAGAGAGAGAGAGAGAGAGAGAGAGAGAGAGAGAGAGAGAGATCCCTCAACGAACATTGCCACCATCGTCGTGGCCACCATCCGAGTACGCGAGCAAAAAGGAGACAGAGTTCGTCTCCAAAGCGCAATATCAGTGTTTCGCGAGAGCGCAAAGTGTATGTGACCTGACTGAATAAAGTGGAATATTCTAATGTATACAAATGGCTACAGTTTCACTTTAACTTATCTAAGACGAAGCATGTCGCCGAAGCACAAAAATATCCAGCATAAAATATGTACAAATCAACTCTTTTTCTTCTGACGTTTCTGCCGAACCCCATTCGCATAGCACAAGAAAAACAAGAAAATCGGAAGCTGCTGTGCGTTAAATTGCCTTTTCAGAGACAGAAAAATTGAGCATTTTAAGTTTCAGCACTTGGATGTGTGCAATGGCAAACGGAATGTTTACATCACGCAAAACATTGCAAACAAGTAACGGTTTTTCGAGAGATTTCTCTCTCTCTCTCTATCTATCTCTTCTTTTTTTTCATATATCAATCAGATAGAAAAGAGAAGTTTATTTGCGATAAATGTAAATTCAATCGCGTGAATAACAGATCTCGTGCTTGACGTGGTTACAAACAAACAGTGGAGAGAAAAAATTGTAAAATGCAAGAAATGTACGGAATCTTGTAGATGTGCACATTGCATCCGTCGCAGTCATTCTGCAGACTATTTTCATGATGAGTACGACAGAAACGTGCCCACAACAATGTGAAATTCCAACATCCTGTTGAATATGAATGCGACAATTCAACCAAACAACGAAAGCCCACCCCTTTTTTTGCTCTTCTTTAAATAATAAGTGGACATTTCATTTTGACTTGAATTTAAAACGGTTTTAGTCTCATTTAATCGCGTTAGCTGGCTGGCTGGCGATTTCAACACATCAAATACCCATGAATGTGTTCATCATCGCGACATGGCTTAGGAGAAATGTTTAATAGAACTGGCGTCAATTTTACATCATTAATCTATTAATCTAATATCCGCGAATATAAACAATATAATTAACGTTTCAGCTTCAGTTGTCATTTGCATACACATGTTCAGCCTGACAACATCACAACGCATTTCACGGAGTGACGCTGACGACGACGACGATGACGACGACGGTGGCGGCGGAGATGCAGATGTTTTTGGTTGATAATGCGGGGTGGTAATTTCATGCCATCAAATATAGATCATATTTTCGGCGCCTTTGGAATTTTCTCGCTTGACCATCGGCATCGTTAAATTCTTTCACCGAACAATTTTAAGCTTTCGAATGCCATTACCAACAACATTCTCCGGCAAGGGAACATTCCATCGATTTGTTTATATTTACATCTTTTAAGTTGTTTCAAATAGTCGCAGTTCACAAGTTCTCGTAAAAGACAAGCCAGACCGAAAATTTGTTTGCGCTAAGTTTTGTGCTCGAATGGATTATATTTTCGGTCAGTTGATATGTACAGGCTATATTTTGAGAATGGAAACCCTGTCATTTGGCCCTTTATTTTTATCCATGAATAAAAAACACACACACACTTGTTGGCAAAGAAGCCACATAAAACTTTGTAATTAATTTCTAATTTGAGATTTGTGGCGTGCGCATTTCATGGACCGTATGAAATTTATTCCATTGAAATTCATTCATGTATATATTTTGTCACTGTTTTTTTTCCCCCATCTAGAATATGTGTGGGTGTGCGTGTGACAATCATTTGAATAGTTTTTCGCTTTGATTGCATCATACAATTCGTTTTGGCGTCATTTCCATCATGTGTATCAGCATGGAATCCAACTGGTTCGTCCAATCGTTTAATTTTCATTTTGTCGTTCGATTAGCCCGAAAATATCGATCGATTTCGATGAACGAGAAATGGGTTCGATATCGGTGGCTGTTTTTGTTTGTCTCGTTGTTGTTTGATTTGATATGGTGTTTTATTGCGCGCAATGTTATCAATTTGTAATCAATTAAATGGGAGCGATTTCGATACAGCAGGCACAGAGAAAGAATTAAAAAAAAATGATGAAAAAAGAGTATACTCGAACAAGCCATGTCAAACCGTGCATGTTAATTCATTTCTAGTGAATCGGTTGGTTGGCTGGTTTGACCTTATCTGTCATCATATCATGAACGATGTTTAAAGGTTTTCATGTGAAATCACAAAAGCCCATAACAACAATAAAAGTACACACAAACACAACAAGTACACGCGGCAACCTCGTCGGCCCTGTAATGATTGCTTTTGCGCGAGCATTATCTCTCTCTCTATCTCTCACTTGCTCTTCTCTCGCTTGCTCGCTCACGCATCCGTTCACACTTTCAACAAGTGTGAAAATTGTGTATTGGAGAACCTTTCATTAAAATATGCTGATGTTTATGTGAACGAATCTTGTGTAAAAACACATGCATATTATTTATATTGTCATTATGGATGTCGAGTGTGAAAACAGGAACGGAATAAACACTGGCATCATCGCCGTACAAAAGCGAGAGAGCGAGAGAAAAAATCAACAGCAACAATAACACATGGAACGCTGATAGCATTCTTGACGCCATTCACAAAGTGTCTGTGATTAAAATTAAATACAGTGGTTTGAATTGAGCGGCGATGACGACGACGACGACGATGACGGCGGCGGCGGCAGGCGAATAAAGGCACCAAGAGCAGCTACCCTAGTGTGAGCGAGCGTATGGCATGTGGGAGGGCTTCTTCGAATAATAAAAAATGAGAACGATCGAGAAAATTGAAGCGTTTATGTGGATTTTATCGAATTAAATACACTTGTTGCTACTGTTTCAGCTGGTCCGAAGCCAGCGAGCGAGCAAGAGAGCGAGCAAGAGAGTGAAAGTGAGAGAGAGAGACTGAGAGGAAGAAAGAGAGGACCCATGAAGAAAAAGATCGAAGGGCGGGAGAGCAGAGCATCGGTTTTCGTCTCACTGGTGTATTTTACACACAGCGGGAAATTAGGCAGAAAACAGTGGTGGTGCAAATGAAACTTTCTTTTGGAACCATTGATAATCGATTTCGAAATAATTTATGCCCTGGAATCTACTGCCAATGCCGCAGCGAGTACAAAGAAAGCTGAGGAAATGCCGGCCTAAATTATTTTTGAATTGAAAAATAAAAAATAAAAACAGACTATACGACGATGATGCGCATAATGTCCTTCGCGTCATCAATTTCAAGTCTGTATTATCAACGAATTATTTGCTTGCATGAGCCTGCTACGGCTCTTTCATTCATTCAATCACCCGCAGAATTATAGGATAACTTGGTTCACGATTCAAAATGAATAACGTTGTGCTTTCATCGTCATCGTCATCGTCATCGTCGTCATTCACATTCACATTCTCGACCCATTCGCCCCACATTTTTATTACCATAATTTTGATTCAATATATTAAGAATCGTGGTATTTATAGTTTTATTTGCGCAACTACTTCTGAGCCGAATGCGAGACCGAATATAGAATATTACGAATCTAATTGTGATCACTTCATCATTTATCGATAAATTTCATTCTTATTCGCACTTTTGTTTTATGACCCAGCGTTAATATCGTAAACATGTTTCGATCGGCACACAGCACATAGAGCCATGCGTATGTTTGAGTATGTGTAAATGTGTGTGCGGATAATAATGATTAAACTTGGACGAAGCAAAAGCGGTGCTTAGTGCTGTGATCGCACAAGTAAATCTCATGTTCACAGCACACCAACTGAAGCAATGTTATTGCGTGCGTGTGGCTTTCCATTTGCTGGTGTTTATGTTGTCCCTCTTTTACTCTCTATATGAATGGCAAACGGAAAACGGCGTTATACGTGCAATTTCGAATGCGAATAATTTTATTACTACGGTCATTGTGTGTCATAATTGGCAACAATGCAAAAATGGAAATTCTATTCACATTTAGATTGATGAACATTAATCAAAAAATTGCATTCAATTGTGCAAACGGTCGGTTGCTAGCTCGCCGCTCACCATAACCATTTCGGAATCGGAATTAAGTGAAAATCATCAAGAGCACAAAATTCGTTTTTCGTCCCCAATCAACGGCATTGATTTAACGGTGGCGGTGAATATTGAATATGTCGAGAAATTCCAGGAACTTAGCGTGTGACAAATTCAATACATGCAGAAGCAAAATAGCAGTAGCAACTCACAAATACATATCGCAAAAGGCCATCCGACGAATTCCAATGGACGATGACTATAATCATTAAAATTTATGGCAATACGAGCACATTAAATTTACCAGTTCATCGGAATAGGAAATAGACGAAGAGAAATCTCATTTAACGAAACCGCATACTTCGGGCTCATTGAGGCGAGAGAAATCGGTGTAAAATCTTTACACAAACTCAAAATGATGAGGACTTTGGTCGTTATTGTACACACACTTATACCCACACTTACACACACTCACACTCACAAAGCCACACTCTTTCAGCATTTTCACTTTGGGTTAACGTTTATTTTCTTGTTATTGCACTATGAATGTGCCCTTCCGTTTCATTATTCGTCTCCCGGTTTCGAACGCAATGAAAGAAAAACAAGCTTGCGTTTCCTTCCATCTATTGCAAATATAATAAACGATCAAGTATCCGTTGAAATGCGAACACAAGAAAAAGAAACGAGGCAAAAGAACTGAGCGGCAACAGCAGCAGCAATGCAAACAGTAGCAAAATCGGAACCCAGAGAGAGCTGCAAAATGCGACTCCAGTTTTCTCAACCATTTTTCAGTTAAAATAGCTGGAATTATCGCTGTATGCTACGTGCCGTGTGACGCACGACTGGATGATACGATTTCGAATGTATGTGTATTCGAAACGAATCATGGATATTATAGTGGCGAGACGAAGTTTGGCGAAATCAACTTGTTGCACGAGATTCGATTGTGTCTTACTATACCTTTTTGACTATTGTTCGTGTTAGTTTAGCTCTTCTCTTCTCCTCTGGCTGCCTCAAACCTCCGCTCTATTCCATCGACGAGACTTTTTTTCCTTTCGTCGCCATCGTGTTCGTTTCGAACGGCATTGTGCTTTTGCAAATAAATGCCGATATCATCGATATTTAAGATGATAGGAAACTGATATTGTGCCACGCGCGTTGACATTTTTCGCTCATAATTCTGGCGAATAACGAAAAAAAAACACACATAATACCAAATGAAAGGAAGAAAAATGTTGAATGCGTGGGCTTCAATCTGAACTTCATAACGAGTTGAACTATTTTTAGGTTTTCGAATGGAAATCTCACGCCATGTAACAAAATGGCAGCGAAAAAAAGAGGCGAGAGATAACTTTCGTTCTTCGTTTTCCTCCGCATGAGAGAGAGAGAGAGAGAGAAAAGAGGGGTGATTCCCGCTTTTCCAATCTAATAACTGTGTTGCCCGCTCCGAAAAATGTTTATTAGCCAATATTCCATTTTTATTACAAATTTTAACTCTCACTTAAGCCTCCGCTCGGTTGCTCGTTAATTTTGACCGGTTTCGAAAAATTAATTCCGCGGAACATTTTACGAACGAATTATTATTGTCATTTTTATGCGTGAACGAAGCTTACAATTTTACACGATTTCAAACTGTCTTTTGATATCTGTTGTGGCTTCCGATGAAATAAAATAAAGAAAAAAAGGCGCTCGTGCCGCGCACTCACACGCTCACGCATCGGTTACATTGCATTTTCCGCTCGCTGAAAATAGCAAAGTTTCAAGATGTTGATTTCCGCGTATTCAAGCGCTTGGAAAAGTTTAAAAAGTTGACAAAGAAACTCGACGCGTAGAAATCAAAGTATCATTTCGGGATATATATATTTACTGACGATCTGTGGAGTTGCCCATGCGGAGAGCCATCGCGTGAAATGAGCGGTTTTGTTAGCCACAACTCCAAAAGTTGAATGAATTCCGAAACGATGGAAAGGGGCGTATGTTGTAAATAAATAATAATATTCGAGTGGTTGAAAGTTGGTAAATAAACAAGAAACCACATTAATTAAAATGGATGGAATTCAATTGGTGTGGTAATGTGATATATCGCTGTGTGATTCAAACGCGCAACAATTCAAATAGAACAAAATGCGCAATGCAACGCGCGTCCGATACCTTCCACCGTCAAGTGAAAAAGAAAGAAAAAATGCCATGTTTGAACTTGGAATGAAAAAAAAATCGTATATTTTCATTCGAACCAAACAGCATTGGGTCGCTATAAACATCTATATGATATTTGCTCATTCATAATTTGCAGTGAGTCGCTTCTGCCACCGCAAACTCGAAGGCAGTGTAGAGTGGTGCGACAAACATCCAATACATCTCTCAATCCAATATTGTTCGATACAACACACCAATATATATCGGAGGCAAACAGGTTCTCTTCTTTTGCAGAATAATAATACGGTGTGATGCGATTAAATTTCACAGCAATATACATTTGAACAAGCGGTAAATACCAGATTCTTCCCTCTCTCCCTCTCTCGCTTGCTCTCTTTTTTTATCGACATCGTCGTCGTCGCATTTTTTCTGTCTGCGCGTTTGACTCGTTTGAAATGTACATGGTTGTTTTTTTTTTTGGTACAGTTTAAGTTGATATTCTTTTTCTGTTGTCGTTGTCGTTGTCGTTGTCGTTGTCGTCATCGATAAAAATGCTGTTGCTGTTTTTGTTGCTGTTGAATTGAAAATCAAAAGGCAAACGATGTGTATCGCAAAAGGAATCGAAATTTAAGCAGTGCGAAAAAGAAAACTGTGTCGCGCTTAGAAAAGAGATATTGACACTTTCACGCTTGTTTCTCTGCTTTTTTTCCTGCGTCTTCGTGCTCGTTCACTTGAACTTTTTAATATATAACCAAAAAGATTCGGTTTTGTGAGAGCAAATAAGAACGACGGCAGACGAGAAGAGAAAATAACAATCCGGTTTATTATTATTATTTTGGTGCTTGTGTAATTTCTCCGTTTAAATACGCGCATTTCGATCGAGCGCGTCCTTTGTAGCTTGTCGATAAATACATTTGGGAGTGGAAATTCCAAGCATCGCACTGTGCCAAAGACAGTATTAATTCGTTTAAAATTGGGAAACAACAGAGAAAGAGAGAGAGCGAGAGTGAGGGAGGCGAGCGGCTGATTGGTGACAAAAAGAGCCTAAGCAAAAGACGATATCTGTATCCGAATAAAGCCACGACGAATTTTTCGCGGCTGGAAGATTGATTTTGGCTGTGTTACAAAATACGCGTAAGCCTAAGAATAAGAACAAAGTCAATAGCATTTCATTTGGTTCTTCCGTAAAATTTTTGTTGTCTGTGCTGCTGCAATCATACGGCATTGGTACGATTTTGCGCCCAATTTTCGCACCAATGTTACATCATATGTTCGCAACGAATAGAAGAGAGAAAAGCAAAAAAAAAAACACGCACAACGGACCAAGCATCAAGTAAAATAGCTAAACGAACAAGCAAAATAAATAAAATTACTTCCTGGCCTGATGCCACATTCAGTTCGTTGGGAAGGCCAATGTCAATGCTAATGCCAGATTGAAAAGGTGTCGTCTATCATTTCGTATGCCCCATTTTTTTGTCGTTATTTTTTCCGCAACATCAAATTGTTTCCTATTTAACTGGGCATCATTCATGCGTAGGAAAAAAAATGGATTGTTGCATTTTTATAGCTCAGCATCGAAAAATGGCCCAAATATAAGTCGTCCGCAGAAAATGGGTAAAATTAGTTGGCCCACGCATAACACAGTTCATGGCTTGACCATTAGCTACACAACACGTACGCCTATTTTGACTTATAATGGACAGTAAGAATGTGTGTATTAATATACATTTGCAAAGAAGAGGGAAAAAAACAGAATTTGATTATGCTGACGAAACTCCTCCGCCCGTCAAAGATGCTTGCATGATTATGTTTTTAGCTACAACGTTGCCAGAAATTCACTTTATATAAACAAGTAATAATGTGAAATATATGTTTTGGGCTCGTTTTCGAGCCCATGTTCGTTGTTCCGCTGTTTCATTGTTAAAATTGTTCACTCGTCGCCGACAAACTAATTGCCATGAAAAACCGCACTCTCACACACAGAGAGAACGCTCCATCGAATTCCTACCAAAATGGAAACAGGCCAGCCATCAACCCAGCTAGCTCAGCCCAGTCCATCGTAATCTTATTTACACATACTTTGATGGTTTTTAAACGGTTCTTGTTTACATACCGATCTTTTCATTCTTCTGAAATTAACAATGCGATACGACCTTGTCGCTCTCGTACCGTATACACATCCCGTCGGCATGAACAACATCAATGCCGGAAGTAACTTTATTGTCAAATTATTTGGGTGCCCACCTTTTCTTCACGAGGAGGCCACCGGCAAAAAAATATTTTTTCCTCATCAAAAATAAAGTAGATAGACGAGAGAAAAGTATAGAAATAAAATACAATTACCACGGGAGTCATATACTTTTGGCTGGCTTGCACACACAAAGATTCTCATTTGAATGATAGAATATGTTCGTCTGCCCCGTTGTTATTAGATTAGTTAACGGGCCGAACCAAAAAAATATTTTTCGTCGAGTTTTTTTTCCTTTCCGATGATTTTGCGCACGCTGGTGTACTAGTGGTTTGGCATTGCCTGAAATACTTGCGAGTAGTTTGAGATCGAAATTTAATGGAAAAAGTTTTCGCGCCAACTGAAGTGCCAAATCAAGGGACACATAAACGGAATCGTCGCTGTTCTGGCACAAGAGGCCTTTGCAACGACGCGCGCGCTCTGCGCTCACGCACCCATTGCCAGAAGTTTGCCATTGTGTATGTCTTCACTCTCACTCTTGGTCTCACCATCATCAATGAGATTGTCTATATGTCTCGCACGAACCGAACGAGTACACACACAACTCTAGCCGACATCATTGTTGCCGTGTATTTTGACAGAATGCCGAATCTATATAAATACAGTTGAAGCGCACACAAAATGATACCGAAACATTCAATATTGTAATTCAATGCTGAAAATATTAAAGAATCGAATCGAATACAAAGACGATGGGATTTTCTCGCATTAAATTACATTGGATTTGCCGTAGGATAATAAATCCAATTCAAAGCTTCTTCTAGCTCTGTGTTGTGTGTGTGTGTGTGTGTATGTTTTTTTTTTCGGCTGCCAATGCTGATGTGGAACCATAGACGCATATACAGGTAAAATTGTTGGAAGTTTAAGAGTTTCGGTCAAAACAAAATCAATAATCGATTGGAAATGATAAGTGGTGTTGGTTGGTGGTTGGCAAACTGAACGACCGAGAGATGGAATGTCATTCAATCAGCGCGCGTTGAATGCTGCTGTGAAAAGTTTTCACTCTCTGCCATGGACGAAACAACATCGCAAATATGATATAAGACCACTTGATTGTTTTGAACGCATAAAATTGACTACCTCACACAACCTGACATAGCTCTAATTAACCTTATTAATTAAGTCTAATGTAATCGATTGATCGGAACGACCAAAGAATCGAAAGTAAAGTGCACCTAGTACACTGGTTGAGTCGCTTACTTGAATACTTTTTGTGGCCGTAAATTCATTCACCGGAAAATACACAAATATAGCAAAACCTCAAGAAAATACTTTGAATGTCAGAGAATGTTTCTTTCGGTGGAATACAGGAGAGAAAAGGTCAAATTCGAGAAGAATTCCTCTCTCGTCGTTTGGCCTTTTCTTCAAAAGTAAAAGGAGAGCACTTTGATTATTGTGTTATGCGAAAGTGTTTTTGAGGTACATATGGCAAATATGTCAGTGTCTAGGGTGTGTATGGTAAACGAGAGTTAAAGTACCTCTGCAACTAATTATGAGCAATCATTTTGGTTAGGGCTCGATACTGTGAAATAATTTCGCTTTCATTTGTGTTATCTCAGTGAAAGGCCTTTTCCAGGTGGTTTTGATTCACGCATTTCCAATAACTCACGATATATCATCACATCCACCATGAAAATGGGAAGATTTTTGCAAATTACATGCTCGCGTAAATGCCAAAAGTCGTATACGCCTCTGCGTCCAGCACAAGCGCTGCTTCTCTCATTTTTTTTGTTTATATTTATAAGTATGAAATTGGCTGTCGAACATTCGTGGGAAAGTCAAGAGCATTGGCTACGATGACAATGCCAAACACCGAAAAATCGAACGATAAATAAATTCTATTTCAATTTCATCGTCGATAATTATATTACCATTAATAACATTTGTGCACATTTATCGATAAAAACAAAGGGAAAGGGGGAGAGAGGAGGAAAAAAGTGAATCGAGTAACGCGCACGTACATTTATTTACCGAAAATACAGAAACGATGAAAGCACAAAGGTGTATCGAACGTAACATTTGCTTGAACAATCACTTGTTCGCATATATAGATAAAGAAGCAAATTCGACGAACAACAAAATCATTTGATATCTACGGGGCGTTTTTTCCGTTCTACCTCGACGGTTTTTTTTTTATATTCGCTGGGTTTTTTTCGCGTTGTTGCTGCTTCGAACGATAAAGTTTTCGAAATATTCAGAAAATATGTTGGTAAATGATTTTAAGTAGGTTTTTAATTTATGATTTTATTCACCGGCCACCACCGACACAATTGTGAACGTGATGATACTGCATATACGGGCATTGATCGTGCAATTCTAAAGTGAATATACACACACAGGTACCGACAAACCCGATTGCCACTCTCCCGCAATAATCGTGTTTTTCTTATTAGTATGCTAGTTGTCTAAACAAAGTTTGTGCTCGCATGCCGAAAAACAACACCGTAAAACGCACACGCGAATGTTTGGGTGAACGAATGAACTGTCAACGCTTACAACTTGTTGCATGAAATTAATGAAACTCGATAAAAACAAACACAAACCGAAATAGAGAGAGAGAGAGAGGGAGCGAAACGGTAGCAAAAAAGCCAACCGAATCGTATAGAGCTACTCCATAGAGCGCGGAGTGCGCTAAACTGCTGACAGACACAGAAAAAAATGATAATATTCGGTGCTGTGGGGTGTAAAATATTTGCGTATTCTCGACTCAACTAAAGCAGTTGGTTTGGAATACAACGACTTTTACCATGACATAACAAACATGCACACGTACACTACCGTAACGCATTGGACAAAAAAAAATAAGCAAACGACACTCTGCTCACCAGCACACACACTATACCCGTTTTAAAATGCAGAATTTTGTTTGTTCAACGAAAAAGCACAAAATGATGGTAACGAAAATACGTACGTGCGCTTTGCGAGAGCTCGCCTCTAAGGTAAATATCAGTCGATGTTAATAATCGTGACTTTGGTTATTTATGGCAAATCGATAACGACGCATTTGAAACTCATTTTTCGGTTGCTCTACGAACGACGACAAAATTTAAACGAGTGAATGAAAATAGTCTGCATTAATCCGGCGATCCAATTTAAAAAAAAAAGCGAAACTTTTAATAGTTGATCGGATACTGATTTGTTGTGAATTTTAATTGCGATTTTCGATTTTCGGTTCCCGAAACTCAATCTCTATTTTTTTAAGTGTGTTGAACATGTTTTTTCTATTGTTGTTTTTATTTATATAACAAATTATTTTGATTCGCTTAAGAGCTTTAAATATGTATGAGGCAATATTTTCCGAGTCTTTTTTTATCGAGTTTCGGGCGTTTTTATTCAAAAGTTATTTACTATCCATAAGCCTGATGAGAGAAACTGAAGTGGGCATCTCTGTGGATGAGCGTTTTCCGAGAACTTGTGTTGTTGTTGATCAGATGTGTGGATGAGCGAGAGAAGAAGAGTATGAAGGAGAAAAGCAGAGTTGAAGGGTGAAAAAAGAGTAAGTAAGGAGTAAGATGCTGACACTCATCGCTAAACTCATCCATGATATTCAAAATGTATGCCAGCTGGAAGAGGAAGTAAAAGAGCACACAATACAAATGGGTAAAATAGTTTTAGATGAATATCTCAAAAATGTCTGAGCATCGAAACACATACACACACCTACAAACTCTCTCGCTATCTCTGTCAATCTTCGATGGATACGATGAAGTCGATGAAGTTGAGTGTTAAAATGGCTTGCACATTGAAACCAAATTCAAAATATGATGAATATATGTGAATGGGAATATTCGTCATTAAATACCGTTGAAGCGATGGAATTTCCATTTTATTATTAAATATATGTGAGATATCTAAGTCTGTTACCCAGGTGAATAAATGATATTGAGTGATATATTGTGAACCCGAAATTAGAGAAAATCCAAGCGTTTTTGCAGGTGATTTTGCGATTTTGAATTTCAACGAAATGATTTTTGAATTTCTGTTCTGAAAAGCCACCGACGTCTAAACTACACACACTTTTCACATTTGGAAGATTATTCAAGCTCCTCAGAATAAGAGAGAGCGAACAAACACTTTCTTAACATTCGAAATACAAACTACTTGAATTGCAATGAAATGCGTCGAACTACTTCTTCACAACAATATATTTTTCGAAACACACTCACTCGCACCCAACAAGAACACACACACGAGAAATAAATTACGAATATATTATTAGAATGAGAGCAGCAGACGGGGAATATAAGCTGGATATGAGAAAAGAAAATGATATGATATTTCTTCATCTATAGGTACTTACATAATTTTGAGCGGGTAACAATGGTAAAATATCTTGCAGCTCCAAATCCTTTGTATTCTCTTGCTTCTTAGTTGCTTCCTTTGCTCGCTCGATTTTTTTTTTCGCTGATGAAATTGATAGTGCCGTTTGTGTGTTCGTCAACACTCACTCGCTCGTCGCAAATTATTTTTCCGATTCACGTTTTCAAGCTTGATTCTTCGTTGTTAAACTTTTTTTCATACAGAATTCTATAAATTTCTCTTCTTTTTTCCGTCGTGATTCGGTTTTGCAGAAAATATTATCTCGCTTTTAAGCGTTCGTTCGTCCAGTGGTTTATTTTGCGAGCGAAAAGTTTTCCAAACAGTTTTTTATTCGATATCTTTTAAATTGTATCGTTGTGTTCGCACTTGTTGAATTCGACCCTTTTATGAGTAGAATCGGCGAAGCAACAGTTTTTTGTCGTTTATTTTTGGATAAGTCGCCGGAAAAAAATCAAAAAAAAAATTACCGACAGAAAAATTGATATAGATGAAAATTATTGTTCAATGATGTTTAGATGATGAATAACAAACAAACAACAACGTAAAAAAACACAAATAATTTTGCTGGCTTTGATTGATTGAGATCTGATGTTGTATCTGGTGTGAAAAAGTGAAAATCGTTTGATAAGAGCGAGTGAATTTGTTCGTTTATCGCTTGCGACGGCTGTTTTCAAACTAATAACAGAAATGTGTACTCGAGCAACTTGTAGCATTCGAGGCAACGCGGTGCGATGTATGTTTTCGTCGCTGTTGTCGTTGTCGTCGTCGTCATCGCTTGGCTCACTCTCTCTCTCTCTCTCTCTATCCCTCCATCGTAGTCAAATGGTGGTGAAAAGTCCCAAAAAGCGATAACACACAAACATTCCGCTCGTCGGAAAATGCTGTGTGTTGCTTATCGCAACTTGGAGACGGCTAGATTGAGCGAAAAAGAGAATCGTCACTTCGTCAGCAATGTGTTGCTGCTGCTACTGCTGTTGCCATTGGCACAGCCAATTGCCTATGTCGCATAGACACCCACAGTCATTCCATCATAGACGCAAGCTGAGCGATAGAGTGCATTGTGCTTAGAATATGATATCCCACGGAATGTCGACCGATGTCTTACAATTGGATAAAGAGCACTGGCATACGGCGCGTGCATAGCATTACATTCTCCCTGCGGAACGCGCTCTAGCTCTACCGCTCACCCTCCAACTTTTACACTTCTTCTCGCTCTCGTTCTTACTCTCTGTCCCTCTCTTCCGCTTTCGCTGACTCGTTACGCTTCGCCTGAAACGAATAAAACATGGGGCAGCATTTGTTATTTTGTTTTCACTGCTTTGGCCAATATATCAACACTTTCAGCACATGGTTTGCGTTGTTTTATAAGTGATGGTTTGGCATTACACGGGACACACTAGAGATACACATACACAAATAGTGAAGCGGAAACAAAAACACACATACACAAGCCGACAAACGCATGACGACGGCAACGACGACAACGATGACAGCCATCATCGTGTTTGGTTTGCATCGAATACCGAAATTGAAAGGCTAAACTATGGTACATAATTTTGCCGTTAAAAAGTAATTGATTGCTAAAGTTAAGGGTGATTGCGTTAGATGATGTGAGAAAACCCGAGAAAAAAATCGCATGCGATTGATGTCGAACATAAGCCAAAGGAATTCTTTTGCCTTCATGCTTTTACGGCAAGCAACAGCAACATTCTCACTGAGGCGAACTAATTTGGATGGTGGGGTTTGGAACACGATTCATTGCAATGATAAAAAACGATGAATATTGATAGATAACATTGGAATAATCGCTGGCTATTTTCCATTTCGAGTGAGTATCAGTTTCATGAATGATTTTCTGCCTACGTTAAATGAAGTCCGTTTTCGTCGGGAAAGTGCTAACAGTGGCATGTGCGAAAGGGTATCTTGTTGGGCCATGGTGCCGAGCCATACCATGTAGCAAAGGCTAATGAATCCTTTTTATTGTTGGCCATCTGCTTTATAAACAAATTAAGACAAATCAAAGGCCATCACTTTGGATGTAACGCTTTTGCGTTAATGGTATTAAACTGTCGACAAATTTAATGTAGCATTTGTATTGCTTAATTACATCTCAAAACATTCTGAAAATGGGCCCGTTCCCGCTTTCAAATACAGATAGTGTGCGTAAATAAAATATACCGTGAATGGAACCGAAAAGACTAGCTCAAGAAATGACAGCACGCAACATTTCGGGTGGAAGTTGAAGAAAAAAAAAACAACAACGTAGAGTGTTAGTTATACTCGGAAGATTGGTTTTATCCCTCAATCATTACGTGATCATCGTAGTCATCATGTGTATTTGTTGACGCGTTAACACTTGCGTTTCGCCAGAGCAACAGTTTTACATCGGTTACTTATAGGCAAACGTGCATTCACATTCGGTTTGAATATATCCATGCGACGCTTTTTCGCCAAAATACACCAACGTTTACATCATATCTGTCTTCAGTCAGCCAGTCAACTAGCACACTATATAGGCAGTAGTATCGGTTAATAGGGTTGTTTTTGTTCCTGCTCTGCACAAATGTATTTCATCACATTGCCATTGTTGGTGGCAACAACAACAACGACGACGACAGTCCAACATACACACACAATGCAAAGGCAACAAGAAGCGTCGCAATGCAAAGATAAAACGTGCTAAGGGAATACGTAGGCGTTCAATGAATGAATTAGGTGAATACTGAATACGATATAGAGAAATATGAACGTGGGAAAATTAGTGCTTAAATGAAAAATACACATTGTTGCTTCATTGTCGGCATGTGTTACTGTTGCCTCTGGTGCTGTTGCTGATGGTGATGGAGAACGGTTTTGTCAAAAGAAAAAAAAATGATGATGTTTCACATGGTTGCCCCATAATATGTTTCTCTCTTGTTGCAAAGAGTTGATTATTGAGGGATATATGTGTGTGTGTGACTTCTGTGGCTTACAAATCATTTATCTCATTTCAAATCGAAAACTGACCGAAATTTAGCACTTAATGACAATGGAATTCAAAGTCATGGCCATTCTCACTTCTAAACATTTTCCATCCAGTTTTCACTCCAGTAACGGAATGGTTAAAATGGTTTTTATCTTTGCATAAAGCTCCCATTTGCTCCATACTAAATATAAAACGATGAATTCGTTCAAGAGTTGTGTTTTTTTTATCCGTCTTCTCGTTTCTATTTTTTGTTATTCCGTTGAACTGTGAATACTTTTGCCATTCTACACCCCCATTTTGGATCGGTCGACTTTAGTTAGCTATAGTTTCCATAAAGGTTCATTCAAGCACTTTCATGGGAATTCTTTTTCACTGTGCGTAAATGCAAGAAGAGAATGAAAAAAAAACGCACACATTTTTATGACGTAACCTAATCCTTATTTATACCACCATTCTGAATTTATGTCAATGGTTAATGATGTTCTTTAACCAGTTTGAATTATAGATTTATTTTAAATGAGCTACGCACAGAGAGATGTATAGAATGAATAGAGAGAAAGAAAAAATGCAACAGAATTTGATTTAAATGGCCTCACTTTTCAACATTTTATTTCCACAGCAATCGCATATAAATCTGTAATTAGATGCTTATTACAGCATTTTCACATTTAATACGGAATGAAAGTCATCCTTAGATTACAGCGTTTCGATGATCCAATCGGGAGTTGATCAAATGCGTCACTCGTTTGCTTCCCATTTCAACTAAATTAGACATTCGGTGTCACGTTGCATCAAATAAAAAGTGTTATTACATTCATTATGGAATTTCGTCGTACTAATGAAATTCACACTCGTCGATTTTCGCTTGAAGTGATCCCTGGTCTTCGGGCCCAGAAGAAATCCGAATTCGTATCGATGCTGAAATTCGAATTCGTGTTGATGTTGTCTTATTCGATATTTGTCGAATCTATGCTGAATTCGATACATTTCGCACCATTTGGCCCAATTGCGATGGCTGGTGTACGATTTCAGAAAAAAAAGTAACTAACAAGTAACAAGTAACAATCAACACTTGTTGTCATCACATCATTTTGTGCACGTTGCATTGCAAATTGTCTGCGCGACCTCTGTTCAAAGCTATTCGGTTCTACTCTGATTCGATCCACTTTCACACGAACTTTGTGTGATTGCATGTATGTATGTGTGGGAAAAAAGGCAAGAATTCAATTTTAAAAGTGTAAATTGGTGCACAATGTATGCAAAGTAGTGTAGAAAGTGAGAAAAAAAGCAGAGTGCATTTTTTTTCCTTGAATACGTGCACGTGGTGCACTCGGAATCATTTGTTGGGTCGGGATGTGTGTGTGTGTGTGTGTTTGATGCATAGAAAATGTCAGACACTGTAATTTGTTATGTGTATAACCGTACAATTACGCACCTGCTTTCCCTTTGTGAAACAGGAACAATGTAATTTATAGACGTGCTAGATGCTATACGCTATCAAGTGCTCAAGGTCGACGATGGAAAGCGAACGAAGCTTGAAAGAGCATATTACGCAAACCATTTTTATCGTCAATTTTCAATCGGAGAAGAATTATTACCATTTTTTTCTACCCATCGCCGCCTGCCACTTGAATGAAATTGATTTTCACTTAAGGTTTGTTTAATACATTTGCTGGAATTGGTTTCCGATTCCAACAAGTGGTTGTGGTGGTGCCTTACCCTTCCATTCATTAATATTCATGAAGGTCACATCACCGGGCTCCCACCCAATCGTCGCCAAAGGGTGATATTAAATCAAAAAGACGGAAACGGACTTTTTGCGTCCGGTAAAAAGTTTTGAAGACCAATTTCTCAACCACAATGACGACAACGGCGACGACTACAATACACCTTTCGAAAACAATTTTATTTAATTGGTTCTAGCTTTTAGAACAATCTAAATTCAATTTACAGTAGCATACACATATTCCACCCAACCGTTCACACACAGAACAGTTCAAAACTGGAAATATCCAAAAGCGTTGTCAAGTTTTCTATACATTTTGCCAACGGAACACTGTTTCAACGAAGTTTTCGACAAAACACAAATACGTGCATAAATCAATATTGCGCACAAAAGCTTAACTAGAGAAAGAAACAGAAAGAAAGAAAAAAAAGTGCAAGTAATGTACGTAAGTGGGCGGTTTTCATTCAATATCCTCACAATGTTTTATTTCATCTCTTTGTGATTCCATTGATTACCCCATATCATCGTGATTGTAAAATGTGCTAAGCGTTGTATGTGTGGGCATCATGAAAACCCAAATTATTCACCAGTAAACCAGATTAAAATCCGCTTAACTTGAAATGCTTAAATATCGTGTAAGCACGTGTTTTCTACTCGTCCGTCCAAAGTTTTTATGTAGAAAATGTACCGTCGTTTTTTTGTTTGTGATTTATACAAACAAACTTGTAAATTAGAACAAATCGTTTTCGAAAAGGCGTTACAATGCGATATCATAAAGATAAATAGACGCATGGCATTCGATATTCGACGAAATGCTAGGGGCATTGCTTTCATGCTACGCAAATCTTTGCATCAATTTTCGAGTGAAAATTCCGTGAACATTTTTTTTTCTTTTTCGAATCTCTCAAATCGATTCAAAAACAATATCGACCTTGAAATAAATTTTAGATATTTGATTAAAGATTTGAATGTATTTTTGTTTTTGGTTTGTTTTGAACAAATGTTCGAATCATTTTATGAAGAATCATTTGGACCAAGGTTTTGGCGCCACGAAGAAAAATCCCCTGAAGTGAAAACAACGACGTATTTGTGGCTTAAAAGTTCCGTATTCAATTTATATTGATTTGTAACTCAATCCACACAAGTTAAACAATCATTTCCGTGAGTCGATCACGTTTCTCATCGTTTCATTTTTCACAATTGTTCCTTTTTTCGTGCTTGTATGCGCCAGCGTGTGTGTGTGTCGCATTTTCCCCGCACAGCATTGCATCGACTAGACGTATTCAATTTTAAATAGAATCGTGTAATTCCTTTTGTTTTTATCTCTCGGTTCATTTTATGGCCCAATCCGTCGTCGATCTGTTTGCAATCGTTTCACGTTGATGTCATTTGCGAGTCAAACAGAGAGAGAGAGAGAGAGAGAGAGAGAGAGAAACAACCAACTGTGTCTCGTTTCAAATAAATCCAATTGATTAACGATATATTTGCCATGGAATATTTGCATCACACACATACAACCACCCATTCGAAATGTATATGTATGTTCTCAATTTTTCACTCGGATTGAACGCGCTCTGATTTATATTTGGATTAATTCAACAATACGATGGACGTTTCAGTCACTTTTTCCCCGCATTTCATTCATAGTTTTGCTTTAAATAGAAAATTGCAATTTGCAAGCAAATGCATGCATTGTTGACACCATCTCATTTCACGGCGAAATTAAATATTTGTATTGTAAACACAAACCAATGCAAATAAATATTGGCTTTTTGAATGCAATTGCTTTGCAATTCTATTGTCCGGTTAAGAATAGAAATGGTCTATTGAAAAAGTGTGAATGAGAAATGAGTAAAGATGGAACACTGCGAAAATATGAGTAATTTCTGCGTGGTTTTTCGCTTAATGAGTCTTTTTTGGTTTTTCCCCGAAATAATGCATGTGGTTTATGCGTTGAAGGTGTGGTTTGTCTCCTTTTTTTTGGAAAAAATTCCATTATTTTCATCACATATCTGATTTCGTTCATTGATCTAGTTTCAAAGAGAATTTTCCAGCTCTCAATTTTCTAAGTTTTCTGTCCATCGAGCGAGAAAGAGAGAGGCAGAAAAAAGTATGACAAAAGCCCAGAATTATTTGGCCTATCCACAGAATTCATTTGACCACTTTTTTCCTTCCGTCGTCACAATGAAAATAATGACGCAAATAACAGAATCATGAAAGAGTTGTTCTCCCTCTCACACTCACTTCGTATTCACACCGTATTGAATCTATTGCAATGAAATCAAGTGTGATTTTTCTTGTTGATGAAAATCAAAGAGCCGTATAATTCATATTTACTCCTCCGGTTGATGCTAGTGTTTTTTCTAGCGCATCTATTTTCATCTTTTTCACTCTCCCATTCCTATCTCTCATTCCTTCATTCCTTTCTCCCACGTTCTCCCATGTTCTCCCATGCTTTCTGCTTCTAATACTGTATCTCTCCCTCTCACTCTCTCTCACTCTGTTCTCTGTAACTCTTTCTCCATTGTCGAATCGAGCCGAAATTAATCAGCTGAAAAATTGTTTTTCTTTGTGTCATTTGTCGACGATTCACCGTCGTGTTTTTCCAGCATAACCATGGGTGCGTGTGTGCGTGTGTAATGAAATGTATACAGTTGACCGAGCTTCTCTGGCGACGTGATTTTATTGATAAATAACTTTGAAATGTGGCCAACCTACTCTGGTTACATCAAGAGTAAAACGCATTTGGTATGTGTTTTGGTGCTGTCATTTTTCGGGAGTTTTATGATGAAAATGCTGGAACGATTTTCGCATTTCCCTGACTTTTTATTGAGAAAAAAAAAACCAAAGCATCACAACACAACACAAAATGCCATTGCGTTGGCGTCACTTAATCCAGCTGCGGTGTGTTGTAGTGCATTAAAAATTCTGTATTCCACCATTAAAATTGGTTTGGCATTCATTGAGCCAAGGAGAAAGAGAACGAGAACGAGTGAAACAAAAGCAAAACACAGCAACGACCGAAGCGCGTTTGAAGAGTGAGTGAGAGAGAGAAAGAGAGAGAGAGAGAGCGAAAACGGAATAATAATGCAATTTTCCGCGCGTTACGATGATATAATCTGGCAGTTTATAACGCACTTGAGCGCTCGGTTCGCAATTTTTTTTATCTCTTGCCATTTGCCATGCATATGCCATTTTTTATTAGAGACTTTGCAACCAAATCCACAAACAATTTTCTACAATTTTTCATTACGACTTTTTTCTGTTTTGCACTTGTGCTTGTTGTGTTGTGGTTGCTCCTTCATTCCATTTCCATGCAGCTTTGTTCTTTTCCCATTCACAGCATCTATTTTGAGTGGAATTTTATTTTCGAACAGATGGAACAAAACACAGCATCAGCAGCAGCAGCGGCAGTAGCAGAAAAAAAATTAAAACAAATTATGTGAATTGGTTTAGCTTTTGCAATTTTCATGGCTTAACACATCTTTTGTGAAGTTGCAAATTGAGCGGTGGTGGGTTCTATTTTTTTCTGCTCCTTTATGTCGCTCGCTTCATTCTATTGCATTTTTATGAGCGGTAGCACTTTGATGACTGAGTTGCGCATTTGGAAAATGATGAGCGCGTATTTATCAATAATGAATTCCTAATCGAATTTGAACATTGAAAATTTTCCCGCTTTATTCGCCGCCAATTTTCCGCATGCGGTCGACCGAATTGAAAAAAATTAACGAACGGGGATCGACAAAAGTAGAAATTGAATTGAGTTGAACTGCGAGGCGGTGGTGAATGACGTGTGATGGCCGATCACAATGAAAACGGTCACATAAAATTTAAATTGATGGATAGATTAGCATGTTCAAGAGCGGAGAGTGCTACTTCCTTCGCTCGTCATTGGACTGCTGGAATAAGAGCCGAAAATGCGTTTTGCTCACCTCGGAAATTAAAAATTAATGAATTTATCACCATCATTTGTCGACATATATAATCTCTCTATCTCTCTCGCTACCGCTCTCTCGCTATCTGATCAGTTTTTTTGTCATGGGATTCGCGAGTGGTACAATCAATTTATGCAAATTAATACGATGAAATACCGGATTTAAAATTAATAAAATGTGTCGTTTATTGAATTTCAGCTAATTCCATGTCATACATTTGCTGCTGTGTCGGAGTCGGAAGTTTTATTTTGTTTTAGCACACATTTTCACAACGCCTACTATGACTGTCTCAACTCTTGTCGCAAGAGTCTCTCGCTTCTTTCCGAGTTCGAGTCGAGCCATATTGGAGCGTGTATATCTTTTGGCTTTAAAGTATCGAATGTATTTGTCGTTTTTGTGTGTGTGTGGAATGAAGCGGCACAAACATCGATATTAATGAAAGAAATCGACCGATAAGCTCGAACATAATCACAATCTATGGCATAATTAAATGCGATTCAACAAGTTTTATACGACAGCGTGCGAACGGTGTGTTGCGTTTCAGCATTTTCGTGTTTACTAACGATAAGTTGTTGCACATGTGATTATCAGGATTTGATTTTTACCTTTAATGCTCGGGCAAAATCTATCGGGCAACGAATTATAGTTGACATCTATACGGCAATGTAGTTTGAACAGAGCGAAAAAAAGGAACGGTTGAATGTTTGCTGTAGTGATAATGGTGTCGCATTGAAATTTCGCATAAAAATGACAGCAAGTACATAATTTCCAAGGATTTCACAAAGCATCGATGAAAGCCAAAGTAAGGGAGAGAGAGAGGGAGTGTGAGCCGTCTAACACATATACACACAAACACATGCACTGGCGAACAATATCATCATAATTATAACTTATTCTATTTTATGTGCCATTCATTGTGCGAATTAGATTTTGCGATGCGCGATGATGACAATTTGTCGAAATGGTTATTGTCGGCATTCAAACGTTTCATTTTAATGAAGTGAAAATATTTAATTGTCTGACAACGGCATTCAGTCTCTCTCGCTCTGTTTCTCTCGTTCTTTATGCCTCTCTCTCTCTCTCTCTCTCTCTTTCTCTCTCTTCTATTTCATCAGCTTCTATCGGCTGCTGCTTCATTACAAGCAATAAATGTTCAATGTTCAATGTTTTTTTTTCTCTTCTTTCGTTCAAAAGTGTTGTTTGGCACAGTTCAAAATGGTCGTGGGTGTCTTTGGTTTTGTCATTGCTTGATGACGTTCACAAAATCGTTGTGTATTTACTTATGTTCTTCATCTTCTTTTCTCCTTCTTCAGTAAAGTCCTTATAGCCACTTACCATATCAAATCAAGTGATTTTCTCCAGCCAAACTGTCGCATTCAACCGAAGGTCTGGTGTGTGCGCGCAATGAATTCCTCATCTCGAGCCCAATTTGATTGAATGGTATAAAAGCAATCAATAAATGTCGGTTAAATTGTTTTTATAACGATGAAAAAGGTAATCGTCGAACACACCGTACGTACCTTTTCAATGTGATCGTTCTAATAAGTGTTAACAATCAGTGGGAGACACACTTTAAAAACGGTCGAATGAACCACTGAACGAAACGAACGATGGGTGAATAAGAGCCAAAACTTGCTGTTGTATTCATTCAATCTGTCCATTAAAGTTCCAACCACTATGCATTCCATCCAAGTTGATGCTATTTACATAATAACGTCAACGTCAAGATTAAGCAATAACACTTTTTTTTCACTCACTTCTTTTGCCAACGCTTTTTCATATGCATTTTGATTTTGTTCGCTGGAAAAACTCTTGCGAGTGTAAAAAAATACAGCGACTTTGGAAGAGGAATTATTTTGAAGAGAGAAAAAAAAATTACAATTCCGATCGCATACACATCAACACGGTTCTTATTTTTGTCTTTATCAAGTGTGCGTGAACCATTCTAATTTGGCTCATCCCCCCCATGTAATTGGCGAGCGTGTATTGCGTAAAATGTAAATTTTTCTCGATTAACATGACACAAAGAATGAAAGGAAGGAAAGGAAATTATTGCTCCCGTTCGATGCATTGACGTGTGACGAGACACTTCGATGGAAGAAGGCATATGTCAAGAGATAGAGGCGGGGAAAAGAAATCACAACACGATAAATTTTTATCAGGTTTAATCTGGAAGTAGACCAATCAATGTTTATTCGATAGAAAAAGATCAATCGCAATACAATGACTGGCGTGGAATACTAATTTTTCTCAGCTCTGGCTTTTGACACGTTATAGTACACCTCGCAAGTTGTCAATTATTTTGGTTCCTTTTTTTTTCTTATTTTGCTCACTTTTTCTTCCTTTTTTCTTCTTTTTCTTCTTGTTTTTTTTTTGTCTTTTTTGTTCTTACTTTTCCCTATTTTGATCATATTTTCCGCTCCAACATCAGCTGCCGCGCACACAAAATGTGCGTCACATTTTTCATTTTGCAAAAATTACACGTAATAAATTCCAATAATCATGTAATCTTCTGCAACTGATTTTTTTTTGTTCGCTCGCTCGCCTAGAAAATCTTGCTCTCAGTGTGTATTGAGAGTATTATAAAAAACAAGTAGAACGATAAAAAGTCACATCATTAATGGATAATATAGTGGTGTTGTAAAAAGTATTGAAAGTTGGCGAACGATGAAACTGATTATTTATTAACTAGTTCTGAAACTATATAATCTTTGACGTTCGAAGCGTTATTTTATTAACTTCATTAAAACGATTGGTTATTGAATCATTAAAAAATGAATCGTCCCCAGCGAAAAACGTGACATTGTGCCACGATGACGACGGGAGTGGCGGTGGCGACGGTGACGGCAACATCGGATACGGTCGAAGGGAAACAAGTTTTCGGAAGTGCTACCTCAAAGCAATGTTCAGAGACACAAATGCAGGTCTTTTACTCGCAAAATTAAGTGTTTTTCTCGTTCTTCGTTCATTTCCAGTCCCCAATGGATTTGCACAATATAACGATCGAAACGGTTTTACCGATGTTGATTGCGCTGAATGCTGGAAAACAACGGTAAGTTTCATGAGGCGCTCGCGTACGCAACCACAGGCACACGCACAAGCTCTAGCAAATAAATAAAAATGATGTTAAACTTTGTATAACATGGTTGCTGCTGTTGTTGTTGTTGTTGTTGTTTTTTTTATTCGTCTGTACCATTTTCATTTTGGAATTGTAAATAGATGTGTGTGTATGTGTGGCGAAGAAGGAAAAATTGTGTAACGACCAAAAACGACCCGCTGTTTACAACGTCAACGATGGAAATTCGCCAATGATATCAACATGCGTGGAACATTAGACGTACATATTTCATAATCTAGCCGACCCGTTTACATGGGTCCATCAAATCACATGAATGTATGCGTCCCAAACCAAACCGATGCGAATGCGACGGTGGTTATTCTATTTTCTTTCGCTCTGCATTTCATAAGAACTAATGTCTCTCCGTCTCACTGTCCCTGTGTGTGTGTGTGTGTGTGTTTGTGTGTGTTTGTGCCAACATTTGGATTCGACAACAGAAGACAAACCCGCAATAAAACCAGCATTCACATTTGGAGCAGCAAAATAAAATTGATTATATTTATTTTTTGAAATGTCATCATACAAATGCTGTGAGCGGAAGAGAGAGAATGAGAATAAAGAAAAAAAAACCGAACCAAAACCATTCCATTTTTATCTCTCTGTTTGTACGCTTTCCACACATACACGCACGCACCGAGCGAAAGAGAAATGGATCAGTGGACGGGGAGCGAAAACAAATAGCACAAACCAAACAAGTAAATTAAATTAATAAAATATCGTGGAATGAAGGTTATTTCCTGCTAAAAATTCTGAACCATCACCACTACTACCACTACCACCGTCGTCGTCGCCGCTTTTGTTTCGTTAAATATTTTTTCTACTTCCAAATAACCACATTCAACAATGCATCTTCTATATTTAATTCAAATTGGAATTTACCTTAAAAAAAGGACGGTATGCAAATTGAATCATTTATTTTCCTTTCTCTCGCTTCGGTTCGACTCGGCGTTGGTGAAATCAAAATTTCGACCTTCGACTCAAAACTATGAAATAGGCCAGTGAACTGAATTCAATGTTTGCATATACTTTTATACGCTCGATGGGACGAAACACACACAAAAATGATCTTGGCGATTTTCGTTCGATTGAAATTCCATTTTAACCCTGGATTGCATTCGTCTGAAATCTCTCTAGGCCATCCGTTTACACAACAAAACCGACGCTCACTCTCTCACATTCGACGGTTCCACATCAAATTGTTGCTTTCAGGCGCCCCAGGAAAGAAAAAGTGATTCGCCTTTCATCTGCAGAATGGAGAACAAACAAAACTCTTTTGGAAATCGACAACAATTTGCCCGAATGGATGGAATTGTCGCTAAGAGAGAGAGAGTGAGAGATGCCATTGTTTTGAAAAATAAGTGGAAAATTGAACGAAACAAAAATAACGCTCGATTCTATGAAAAATGCTTAGAAGAAACAACGCTTGACGCTATGTGGCTGTGAAGGAGCGGACTCAATGTCAATGAGTCAATGTTTGAATAGTAGCAACAACAAAATCAAGATAAACACACACTGTTCAGACCATGCAGTTGAAACCGATTACCGAAAAAAACGAAAATTGTCAGCATTTGTTTATTCATTTCTATTCATACATGGATGATGGAATGAAACAGCTATTTTTATTTCCATGGGGTGCTCAACATCATTACACCGTAAACAGATTGTGTCAGTTTCAATGGTGATAAATACATATGTTGAATTTTGTCTATTTGATCTAGTTAGGGTGCAGAATACTTTTGTGCTATAGTGATTTATGTGCCGTCATAAAACTTGTTGCGGAAAAACCGCGAAACCGACACAACATACAAATAATACACCACCTGTTGCGTTCGTATCATTTGTGGAAACATGTTTTTTGTGTGCTTGGACTGATTCTATAACGATAGAAGATATATGTTTCACAATGATGATGATGACAGCAATGCCGATGCGGTAGATGGAGAGAAATTCCAGTGTAATGAATCAGGGCTTTTAAGATTGATGATAAATAGTTGGAAAATTGTCTGGTTTTTCTTGGATATTTAAAATTCGCTCGCGATTTTGATCCGGTCGACACATACACACAAAATTCAATACAAAAAATTCGTTCTGTTGAAATCCTCGCAAATCTTCCTGATTGCATAGAAACCACACACAAATGGATTAGAGTCGATGCCATTGGCTAGACTTAAGCCCAACTTTTCATGCCCGTAAAGAGCACACAGCTTGTAAGTTAGTGGTGAAGTAATATATTATCTTCGGAACAAAAATTACGCACTTGTTATTATAAGCACAGCCTACGGTCGAAATTCGTTGCTACTGCTACCGTTGTTGTTGTTGTTGTTGTTTTTTATTTATTTGCCGTGGAAAAATGTTTTTAGTGCGCACATAATATTCTTCGAGTATGAAAATAGCGTTACAAAGTACCAGATAACCACAAAATTGTCGATGAATTAAGCAACGTTGACAAGTTGGCCGAAGGAGAGAGAGAGAGAGAAAAGTAATGTGGCAAGCAGGAGTAAATAATCTAAGCTTACGTAAAACCTTGTGTCAGTCAACAAGACCAAGCCAATTGGATCAAATGCAAAAATGCAAAATATGTCAACACAAAATTGATGTTGATGTAAAGAAGCGAAAATAAAACGAATCGAAATGTGGGTGTCAATTCCATTCATATCGTTGTTTGCAATAATTGCCATACTTAAATTATAATCTCAAGCATTATGTGCATTGCGATTGCAATTGTTTGGATGCAAGTGACAGCTCATCTCAACTGTTGATTCGCTGCTGGTTGGCATCGCTTCTTCGTTGTGTTGTCTTTTTGTTGTTGTTGTTGTTGTTGTCAATGCGTACAGAAAAATGTAAACATTGATTACTGTCCAAAATGTCATGAAAATAGCTTGGCGCTCAGTCAAAATGTCAATTCCAATTGGCCGCTCATTTCACTAAAACATCCCAACGATTGAAATCGCAATGCCATACTTTTTCCACGAACTCATCAGCTCAACTGGGTGGATGGCAAGTGTTCTGTAATTGTAACAGTTGGAGAAAAAAAAACATGATGGGATTTGGAGAGGGAAAAAAATTCAATCATTTTATCGGTTACGCGGAAAATTGAAACAGCAGGCCATTTCTTGCGAACTACGGTTACGAAACAAAAGCTATTGATAGAGAGAAAAAAAAAACGATGGCACAAACTGGGGTGAAATCGATACAACCCGTTTTTATATTTCGATGACAACCGATTTTAACGGGCATCATTTGTGGTTTCACCTCATTCATCACATCATTGGCAGCATCTGGCACAGGCACTATACATGAAAATTAAATGAAACAAACAGGCTTTTTTTTCTGTAACGCGCTAGCTTTTAAATTGAATATTTTTATTCTTTGATTACAATTTACATTGTAAAATATGAATGTAAATAAATTTTATAGTGAAAAAAAGTAAGAAAAAAAGGTAAAACGGGATTTGATTTGTTTTTAAAAAAATGATTAAGAATAAAATGGCTTTAGAATGTGACGAACATACAAAGTCAAAAAAAAAATGAATTGAATTATGACGAAAACACGTGTATTTTTATTCTTTCCTTCGAAATTTGGTTCCAATAAAGTAAACACAAATTCCGTTACTATTTTTTCCTATTTTCATTGTTCAAAAAACAAACTCTGTGATTGTGATTGTGAATGTGCGTCCAAATTTTGGTTTTTTGTGTGCGAAACAAAACGAGGAGTCTTTTACAAAAACCAACAATTCGTTAGATGGTAAGAAAAAAAAATAATAATCCACAAACATTGCATTGCATGTTTTTTTTTTTCTAAATCACATCGATTTGAAGAGTAATGGTATTTTCTTCAACAATCAGGTGTGACTTTTTTCTTTGCTTAAACATCAGATAAGCCATTGTACGTTCCCTTGCGGTGCGAAAACAAAAAAAATATATATATTGATGAAAAATTACTCTTAACGTGCTACATAAAACGAAATACGTAATGTTGTTAATATTCTTAAAAATAAAACTTCGTAACTGAAAACCAAACGATTATTTAATTATTGCTGAATAAATCTTGTCTCTCTATTGATTTGTTTTGAAATTGTTTTACATGCTACTGAATAACACTATAATTCCAAATCATTATTCATTGTCCAAATAAAAGTGCCTCGCTCATGCATGTTGTATATGTGTGTGTGAATAGAAAAAAATATAGAATTGAATTTCGAACATGCATGGCGTGTGGTGGGAGGCGCTTGTAAATGGATGCCACATCAAACTTAGACCAAACTTAACTAACAATGCAATTTGTGAAGAGAGAGAAAGTGAGTTATTTAATGGATCCCTTAGCTTTGAAGAGATCACGGAGAAGCTTCTTGATGAACTTGACTTCTCGGTCGATATCTTCGAAACGCGATTTAAGTGCATCGTGACACTTGATTAGTTCCTTTTCTTCGTCCAGCAATATTTCGATTTCGGCCTTCTTCTTCAATCGATAACGGTTGGCAGCGCTCTTATTCTGCTCTTTTTTACGCGATTGACGATCTTCGGGCGATCGACGATTGATGCGTGGCTTACGCTTTTGCTTCTGCTTGGCTTGTTTGTTCTTGAATGCCGTAGCAATGGCTGGACACTTCATTGTCCAGTCTGAATCATCGGTGGTGCTGGATGATGCTTCGCTACGTGGCGAGAAGCATGACGATGAACCACACATCGAACTGTCATCATCGATTGAACTGTCGGCAAAATCTTCGGCACGTGAACGCACCAAAGCTTCCACTTCGGCCATAGCATCGTCGAAACTCTCAGTGTATTCAATCGGACTGGTTTGCTGCACCAAATTGATGGCTTGCTCCAGGATCGATGGGAATTGCTGAGCTTGAATTGCTGGCATGATGTTGGTGATTATGGGCTTGGATTCCGGTTTGCATTGTTGGAATTGTTCGTTAAGCTGCAACTGATAGTTTGTGATAGGTTGCGAAAAGAATTGATTCTGCTGAAAAATTGAAAAAAAAAAATCGGATTTAGTTTGGATTTAGTTCGGATTTGATAGCGATTTTTTGTTTAAGAATCAATACAGAACGGTGATTATGGCAGAATCATGAAAACAACTTTTTCTGATATTTGAAATTAAACGATTTCGAGAGTAAAATCATTTCAAGTGGAATAGATAGCAGAAGATGTAAATAAGGCAAAAAATAAACAACAAAATGCATGTCATGTGAGCGATTGAGAGAGACAAAAAAAATGATCAAATTTATTTGGATGTTTACCTTCGAATCGTTGTTGAGATAGGTAGATTGCAACGGAGTTTGAGGCGGCGTTTGTGGAGGGGTTTCCGGTGGTGTCAAATGGGTCAATTCAACAGCATCATAAACTTGATTGAATTCGTTTAGAAGCTGAGCGGTGTTCACCTTCACCGGATAAATGCGAGCATCCTGAACTGGTGCGTATTCATCCAATGGAATGATGGGCTGATCCAGCCATTGATCTGTAGAGAGGAAAAAAAATTGATACATTTTTTTAAGAATTGTGTCAACGTGGCGATAAGGTGTGAAAAAAGAAACAAAGTAAAAAAATGTTGGCGAAAATGAGTAATTTTTGTTGAAAATATCGTCAGAATATTTTTGGAATCAGATTATCCCATTTTGATTTTTTTTTTGCTTCGGTAAAAAAACGTGTCTCAAATCACATAAGTCGAAAAAAATTTCATTAACGCATACCGCTATTCTCTATGTAGAAACTGTCAAGTGTCAATCATTTGAATGATCTTCTCAACCTATTCTGCACCAACGACGATTACACAGCTAATGGATTCAGTCTGATTTATTGCAAATAAAGAACGCATTTAAACGCAGAGCTATGCACAGAGAGTCACTGATACGGCGAAACGGAGAGTTCAAGTGATGATTTAGCTGGGGGCAACTCGGATTTTTTATTTGAAATGCGTTGATATCAATAGACCATTAAAATAGCATCAAAATGTAGGACATTGAGTTTTCGAATGTATGGATTAAAGTGCAATGCATTTGAATGACATAGTCTCAGCAGAAAATTCAGAAGTAAAAGGAACATTTTTCGATGGTAGCGCTACTCTCGTAATTCCTTCGATGAATTGCACTGATAAAGCTATCAATGGGTCAAATTCTCTGAACTGAAGCTTGTGACTTGTACGGTGTGATTCGCATGTGGAAAAAAAGTCAAACAATTTAAGGGAACACACGTCCTACTATTAGAATTAGTTTTTTTTTACTGCAGTTGATCTTATCTTGATTCTCTGCTTCTGTTATTGATTTTTTTCTCTCGTTCGAATCGGGAAAATCCAATTAGTTAACAGGTATGTGATGGGGGAATTCATTCATTGCAATCAATTCTTCCGTTTTAATTTGTTTTTCTTTTTCGTTCAAATACTTTTTTTTTCTCTCCACAATTTGTTCCTTCTTTTAATCCAGCATTGTTAATCCAGCGTGATGTTAGAAATCAATATATTAATCGGCTTAGGAAATAATTATAAAGAATTAAAATAGAATAGCGTTTCGAAGTGAAATGTTATTTTACGTATTTTTAAAAAAATTACTGATTGATTTAGGAGCCAATGGAATTTAGGCTAAAGACTCTTTAGTAAAGAGAGCTGATGTTTGAACACTCGACATTTGTTATCGATTGGGCAAGCGTCAAAAGATGCTAGATCAAATTGATGCCTTAAGGCAATTTAAATAGATATAACATTTCTATACCAAATTAACTGAATCATTCTACATCAGAATTGACTTTTTGTCACGCATTTTAATGTCCATTGCCTTGACATAGTTGAAATTTTGGAATTTTGTCCTTTAGGCTCCTTTTATCAGTATGAAAACTGTGCAGATATAATTCAAGGCGATTCATTAGAATGTGACTATATTTCGGTATGTATTCAATACAAAGAACAACTATGGCAAGTTGTAAACAAGTTTTTCATGCGGTGTCATTGTTAAACATGTAAATTATGGTTGACAACGATACGAATAAAAATATCAATATGAAACCTTGAATGAGGGGGGGGGGGGGAAACTTGTCTTGTGAGCGCACCTAGGCGCAAGAGAATATGATGCGTAGGCTATCGACGAATTTTATGGAAGGAAACGAACGCACCGAACCAATCGCGACAAGCGCAACTGTGAAAATTGCGATTGGAATTTGAACTCATGCAATTAAATGCCATCGATTCATTTGCATGTTGACATCGTTTTTGTCTCAGAATACCAATAGAGTTGAAACTTTATGGAATGAACTCGACTTTGCTCGAATTCAATTTGAGTTTTTTCTGATCAGATATGTGTGAATTGAGTGGAATGAACCGAACCCAGGAAGTTTCTCAATACTAATCATATTGAAAAATTTGCCGAAAAATGTGTTTTGTAATTTGGAGTCTAGAATATTCCCATTGTTTCAAAAGTGTCATGAGTTTTTATCAGTGATAAGAAAAAGATCAGTATCGTTTTTTTTGTGTATATTTTGGACCAATTTTTGACCCAAAATGTAAGCATGTTAAACGTGTTTATCAAATCTCGACTACTAACCATATTGGAATAGCATGTATGAGCTCATTTGGATGCGAGAATTGGTGTTTGGTGTTTGTTTTTAGATAAGATTCGAAAAGGCCTCTTGGTTTATCTGTGTGTCGCCCTCCTGTTTCACTCACTATCTCGTTGAGATCGTATTTGTGACTTGTATGATTTGTCTGACTTCTTCCTTATATTTAAATGTGATTAGAAATATATATGCTTATATAGATGAACCACGCGGCACGACAGTCAATTGTTGCGGCGTCCAAATATGGTGTTTGTGTAGATGTTGTTGTTTGGGAATGTTAAATGTCTTCTTATGCGATGTTTCGTCACTGACTGCTCTCGCACGGTTTGATTGGTTCGTCCGTACGTAACTTGAGTGCTCAGCAAAAGTTTGCTGGTGGAATTTTTTTTATCTTTTCGTTTTCGTCGATTTTTCGTCTTCACTTTAATTTCGTATAAAAAAACTCGTTTTGCACAGCAAACAACAATCACAGACTAATTTTCTCTTTAGGTTTATTTACGATTGTTTTCAAATCTTTTTATTTATATCGATTTTTTCGTGTTTTCGTCTCGCGTATTTTTAAGGTTTCCAAATGGAAAGTTGAATAATTTTAGTATTTAAAATGAAATTGGGTGTTTTCTGGAGGTGGCCAAAGGTTGGTGCAGGTCGTGCGAAAATTTGTGATTACACAAGCAATAAACGATCGATGATATTACTTCTGGAAATGTGTCGTTGCGTATACGTTTTTTTAATCGTTGTCGTTGTTGTTATGGGATGTGATGGTCGTTGTCGTCGTTTTTTTTCTCAGGAAGTTAAATTTGTTAAGTGTTTCTTTTTAAAATGGGTATTTTTTTGCTCACAGAACACATAAATTTCAGGATTTGAGAAATTCAGTTCAGTGCTTTAATTTTTTTTATTTTTCAGGCTATTGATTTCGCTTTTTGCTAGTTTCGTGAATTGTGGATGTTAAAAAAAACGGCAATTGTTCTGATTTACTTCTCGTGTTTTCTTTTGTTATGTGTTCATTCAAAACGACAACTGTAGACGTTGCTAATTGAGCCCCCTTTTCACAAGCTTTTCTGAGGCAATCACAATTTCGCGGTTCCACCTGTATCGGTATCCAATTGTGACGATCATGCTCACGGTTGAGCTGTTGAAAATTAAAATCGGTATAAAATAATCATAAAAAGATGAACGCTGGTCGTTGACGCCGTTGAAATTGATGCACTGTTCTCGCTTTTTTCTTGGATATCAGATGAAACTAAGCTCCAAACTAGTCACCAATTGATTGTTATTTTTGTTTCGGTATTCGATGCCGAGTCTTTATCAAACTGACTCGATGATATTTAGTCTGTGTTGTGCGGGAAAGTTTTGTATTTTCTTTGTCCAATCAAAATGTCTATTTTTATCTTCTGAACAAAATGACACTGTTGCAATAAAATGGTTGGCAATCACGCTGTGAATCCCGTTTCGAATAAACACCGAAAATCGTATAAAATATTAAAAACAATAGCCAAGGGAAAAAAAAACTTGTTGATAATCGAACGCAAAAGTTGCTTGACAATTTTAACCCGTCGGCGATACACACGCGTGCCTTGTCTACACAATCAAATATATTTATAATTTTTTTTTAATTGGGCAGCATAAAAAATGCTTGATTTTCCGAACGGAACGAACGCAAAGTTAATCTCACCGGTTAGACGGTCTGTGATATACTAAACGCTGTGTGTGACGATCGATCGGTGCTGCGTTGTCGATCGGACCCAGCGAGAGACAGCAAACGAATGAACGAGATTGTGTGCGTGACCAAATCGATGTACACCATCGACCAATACCAATACACAGCCCTTATGAATATACATTGAGGAATAAATTAAAAGCGAAATCAACGTGTTGATGTTGGTGTTTGGGTTTTACGTAAATTCACTGATATACAAGTCGAATAAAACCAAATCTCAATAGGCTTGTGGAAGATGAAACGCAATTTTCGTTGTATGATCAATTGAAATCGTGTATTTCTACGTAAATCGCCGTCCAAAAAATTATTTGAAGTACAGTCGGACTAAAGCTAAGTGGAGCACGTTCCATTTTAAATAGTTTCAATTGACAGTTGTTCTGATTGCTTGCGTACACTAATTTCGGTCAAAAATTTGATGGAAAAAAACATTTCTGCCTATTTGATTGATCATTGATTAGAATTGAACAGATTGGGGACACATGGATTGAAAGAAGAAAGAAAGAAAGAAAGAAAGAAAGAAAATAGAAAACAACCATCTTGTAAGAAAAGAAGGACACACACTCAAGTCGCCAACAGTAATTAAGACAGAGTGAGTGAGAATAAAGGGCGTGCACTTATGTGCGGTTCACATGATCGTATACCGATTTAATTGAAACTTGTTATGATCCGTGCAACGCCTTGCATTCGCGCATTTGAATAAGAATGCTTATCAATTTATAATTAATATTCATATTTTATAGTCTTGTTTACTATTTGCATAATTCATTTTGTGCATATTCCAATTCGCAAGTGAATTTCGAAACTCGACACTAAACATCAAACGTTTTTTTTCCAGATTGCGTCGAAAAACGGAGAATCTCTTAGAAAACAACAACAAAATTGTGCGATTCAATCTGCTTTCAGAATGTGAAATATCTTATCATTGTGGTTGACGCTCTCATGCACAGAAACAAGTCCAATGCGATGTTGAAAACAAAAAGACAAAAACAGAAACGCATTGATTCCTTTGTTTGACAAAACCACTTTGAAAATAGACATGTTCTGTGATGATTGTGGACTGATGTTCCATTAAAAATTGCTTTGTGTCTCATGCGACGACGACAACGATGATAATGCTATCAAAGTCTCAGCTAGAGTCAACTTTAATGTCATTATTGTGTTCTTATTTTGTCTTCCTTGTCGGTGATTTTTCGGATCGATTCAATCGAAACTGAAGTAACCCGAAAAGTCAGTATCTGAATGCAAAATCGGGTGATTCAAATGCACTTATGGACGTTGTGCCCCAATGCACAATGATAAAATGGAAAAAATGTGCGGAGAAAACGAATCGAAGTAGAAAAACCGAGGAAACAATAACGCAATGAAATCAGAACCATGTTGATAACACGTACGCATTATTATTATATTGAAATTTATTTATATGATGAACTGAAGTTACACTTGTTTAATCTCAGTTGTGATCAGTTTTAAAGTGTAAACCTTGGGATTCATCGACCCAACCGAAATCAAATGACAAAAACGAAAAAGAAAGAAATCGATATTTTTTTCGAGAACGAATTGAAAACGAATTTAAGAAAAACACGATCACATCAATTAGATTAGAACGATATAAAACCACCGGGCCACTTGACGCAAAAAATAATGTAAAGTATTTTGTTTTTCTCCGCGTTGCACGTAGACCACTTGAAAATACCGAATTAACATCATCTTGAGCGAGGCCAATGTGTCCGCGTGTAAAACAAAGGTACAAAAAGTGTGAATAAACCAGTTTCCACGAAATAGTAACAATATTATCAAAATTATGGGCTCAAAATTTGGACACGAAAAGGCCGCCGACACGGGTGAACATGAAATTGGAGCACAGATTTGTTATAAACCAAAAGAGAAAGAGTGAAGTGAAAAAAAAAACACAATGACACAGTATATGTTGCTGATGCGTGATGCCGCACGCAAATTCGTGTGTTATTGGTTTGTTTTGACCATCGTTCTCTGGAGATCTGGTTTGGTGATACGAAATTTATATTTTCTCTTATAAAATGAGACTTTGGTGTGATCATGCAGCGCAAGAGTGATTTCCATTCGCAACGCGCGCACACACACACAGGCTCGGTGAGGGGTATTATTTACTGATACTTTTTTCTCTCTCTCATTCCATTGATTGTTTTTTTTTTCTTTAACTTCATATTTTTGAACTGTGTGTTATCAATGCGATGACCTAAGAAGAGTGCACGCGCGCGCACGCTTGCTATATGTATTCAAAAATATATGCATTTTTATTCGACTTGTGTACGAAGGCCAAATCTGATTTGTCTGACTTATTCAAGTGGTCTCAATTTATTGTGAGATTTGATTTGATGCACAAATCCGATGTGTATTTGATAAAATGGGACAGAAAGAGCGTGGAAAAACTGTACACAGTTTTCGATAAGAATAGAAAATCGAGAACTTTCCGTGATCATTAATTGAATCCGTCGGGCATTATGGGAGATTCAACGCACTGTTTGTGTTTAGACTTTTGACATGTTACGTGCACTTTACGTGTACAGTTGAATGAACAATTTATTTTCGATAATTGCGGACAAGGCGATCGGCCAGCTGCTGCAAATGTGTTGCATTTTATCCCATAATATACTACACATTTATATAGGACTACATTTCACTATTTCTGAATCAGTCATAAATAGGAAAAATTTGCATTTTCAATTGCAGCTTAGCTGATCATCAGTTTTTATTATCAATCAAAAGCCAACACCCGAGTTCAACAAAAAAAATACAACAACAACAACAACGAACCTATCAGTGGATTATTCCATAACGATTCAAGTTCTGACTTTCTCTCACTACGCTTGAAAAAGATGGACGGCTCATAAAATGCTAATCACAAAATGAAACATCAAGTTTCAAACTTCCACCTATTAACCGATTTCCACTTAGTTACCAGATGTTCATTTGCCATGTGAACAAAAATTTGTTCTTGTTTTGCTGTGCGCTTTACGCAATCTCAACACTCCTCTTAGCCCACTGTTTTCCCTCTCTTTCTCGTAATTGATTTCTGTGGAATAGTATTGCAACGATTCAAAATGAATTGATCCAAGGTCTTGATTTGCGTGTTGCACTTAATTCAAATGAGCATGTCTAATAGCAGGCAAATGGCGGCACAATCGCTGCGCAGTTCACACCGTACACACAAAAAAGCACAGCAAATCGATGCTGTTTTTAGATTTATTTATTTTTACATTTACATAAACGTCCAACAATTTACTTTGTTTTGATACATTAACTGCATGCCACGGTGTTGGCCGCACTTCTGTATGTAAATGGTACATACATGCTCAAGCAGCTAAGTAAATTCTCGTTGACAAGCAATTGTTCACATCGAAGCTCATAAATCTTTATCGAAGACACTGATTAATCTCATTCGATCAAGCAAATAATAACTCAATAAAAGCATAAAATTTCGAAGAGGAAAAAGAGATTAGATTTTGTTCCTGTCATGGATTTGTTGCTGTCGACTGTGTTAAACCAGTTGATCAGAAGTGAGTCAGTGTTGCCAATCGGATGGATTACTTGAGATTGCCGCTTTCTTTATCATTTATTTGAATGTAGCAACTGGCGGAAATTCCTTGTTTTTATTAGGCGATTGTTTTTTTTCATTCGATTTAGACTTATTCGATACTTAGTCTGTAGTCTCGTTCGACTCGATTTGAAAGAAGCAGAACGAAATAAAAAGAAGAGAGAAAGAGGAAGAAAAAATGGAAAAAAAGAAATCGCAAAAACACGTGCTCTTTGCAAGTACTTGGAGAAAAACGAAGATCGAGTCATAATCATCGAGTGGATTTGTTAAAATAAATTCTCCCATTAAAACAAATTGCGATTCATCTCACGAGATTTTTAAAACTTGAATCGGGAATTCATTAGAGAATTCATTATCCTCTTCAAGCGATAATTTTTACGATGGAAAAAATTCTTTTTTTGTCCCTTTTCGAACCAGTTATTCCATTCGGCAGACGTGAACTGTGTTATTAAAAATCGTTTCAATGGTTGACGTCGCTTCGGAAACGTATGCATTAAATATGAGTTGTCATGAATGTTTCGCGAATAATATTTCTGATCAATAAATAATAAATGGAAATGTGACAAAAATTGATCGAGTTGTCTGCATTTTGATTGAGCTCGTTCGCGCCTTCAATCAGGATTAATTTAATCGAATCGAACGATTGATTCAAGTCCGCGCGAACGATTCGAATCAAGTGTGAGTTTCATAGTTGAAGAATGAATTTCATGCATTTATGTGTTAAATATGCAAAGCAATGAATGGTAATGGCGTTTTCAATATGGACAATTTTAAATTGATTTGTGCCGAGAGAACCACGAGATGCTACTAAATTGAATTAAATTGGTGGCGTCTGGTGTGGTCACTAAATATAACTCTCAACGCATCAATTTAGAAAACGAAAAATATGTGCGATCGAAAATTTAAAACTCGTGAACATTTACGCAACTGGTGAAAAATGTGCGCAAATATTTAATTGTGCTCGCCAAATTGGACAAACAATTGAAAATACACGCGATGCATAGCATCAATCCGGACACCCATTGCATTTCGCTGTGTGTTATCAAATGATGATTAAAAGCGGGAGTTTGCACTTAATATCATGTTGTTAATTTTTCTAAACATCACCAATTGAATTTTTAATGATTCCATTTACTGATACCATGAGATTAAATCGAACCCAAATGCTAATCGAAATTTAATGTTAAATTTATTCAGTTTGAAAACAAACAAAACAAGCAACAACTTTTTTTTCCTGTGAATTTCAAGAGTTAGCAATTGAATTAGAAATTCAATGTATACATTCAATATTATTGAGGTTGAAGTCTCAGTAGCAGTTGAGATGCCATCTATGGGCAAAATGGTGGAAGTAGTATGGAGACGCCGTAAAAGTTTTACTCAATTTTTTTTTCGCCAAAAATGGATTTGTTCCGAGAATGTTCCACAAAAATGACATTTGAATGAATGCTTACCATTTGATTGGTCCTCCTCGACCATATTGTCCAGAAGATCTTGTTGTATTTCCAGCAACTGTTCAAACTCTTCGGGAGAGAACTCAGAGAACTCGATGGTTTGACTCGGTTTAATTAAATCATCGTTTGGTATAAGCTCTGTTTAAATAGGGTGGAAGAAAAACATTCATTAAAACCATAAATTGTTGCGTTGCGAATGTTGATTAGCACCACAGCCGCAGCAGCGTAAGGGCGATAAGAATGGCGTCGTTTGATTTTACCGGTTACGAAGCTATCTTCAAAAATAAGTATTTGTTCGGCACTAGCATCCGAAAAGTGGTCCGGTGACAGCGTCATCGGTGACCGATCGCCGTCCCATATGATATCGTGTGGTAATTCCAGACTTTCCATTGTTTGCTGTTTCTTCGTACTGGATGTTATCGAATAATATATCTGATGTTGATATTGATGTTATAGATGTTTCTTGATGTTGTGTGGATAAAAGTGTTGTTGACACAGCACGCTCCATGGTTGTTGGCGCCATAATGGCTCTAGATCGAAACGAGAAAAAAATAACTCCATATCATCAGAATATTTTGCCATTGCAATCATTTTCGTTGCTTGTGGTTCCATTTGAATGTCACACGTTAATAATTTTAAGCTGTTAATTAAAAGCTCAATCACGTTTTAATAACGAAGTTGTAAACATGAAATCGTATCAAAATACGTATTTTAATTTGCTTCAATTATTCTCTTTCTACTGAGTCTTGTACGGTTCATTCGAATTGCAAGACGCTTGAATCGTGAAACATGCCAAAAAGATAGCTTCGGGTCACGCGTTGAATTATCAATCATATCTTTCGCGTGAGATCCGTTAAATGACCTCTTGGCCCATGTGTGTTATGTCTAGAACGCAGCAGCTTACATAAATAAACACAAACTTTGGACTGCACTCACTGGCGCCAGCATGAATAACACACATTCTCGCACACGAAATTCGACGCAATGCGATCGACTATACTTCTTACTTCGAATCATTCTGGTGTCAATTTTCAGCGCGTGAACTTCGACCTGAGCCTAAGACCTGTTTTTTTTATTAGTCATTTTCATCGTGGAATAAACCCAAATTATGAATATAAATCGTAGCCTAGACATTGGCTGCGCAAAAAGTAGCCAATGTAAACAAATGATAACGGTTTTCCATTACAAAATATGAAATAAATCTCGCGAACTCAGCCAATAGATCAGATAATATTAACATGGCGCATTTGCTCGCATACATGGTTGTATGACACACTTTCACTCAATCGTCTAGTATTATGATGAATGAGCAACCTTAAGCGCGCTGTGCTTGAAAGTTTGAACATTTGTTATAATTTATACAGATTCAATTCAGTGATTTAGTGCTATAATAGCTAGGCGACTATTAATAAAATGTACGCAGAGCTGAATCTATTCAAAGAACTGACAGATACTTTCGAAATTTATCGAGTCTTTTGGTCTGTGTCACATGAGACGAACCCGTTTCAAATTGGCATGTTTTTTTTGCAGTGCAGTTACGCAAACCAGTTTTATTTTTTTCCTTCTTCAAAAGGTATCATTTACATCAGTCGCTCTATCGCAACAGAATCACACCTGCGAATAGCGAAATAGCTGTCCAAACAAAGCCAAGAATAAATTATGGCAAATGGAGAAAAACAGTGCTATCCAAATAGGAAAAAAAAATATTGACATCTTTTCAATGGCAAATATTCGGCATGTGATTCGGTCGTGCACCAGAAACGTGCGACAATATTTCAATTCATTTAATCGAAAGCTGTTTTGACGATGCTAACCAAACATCGAAAAATCGCTTCAAATTTCATTGTTAAGTTTTTTTTTCGTGTTACTGCCAGACAAATGAAGTTTCATTTACGTAAACGCAGCAAATGCTAACGATTCGAAATATTCCAAATTATACAGTAAAAAAATAATCGAGTATGCTTCATACGTGGGCCACGAAAAAATTGAAAGGGAACAAGTAAATCGACATGAAAAAAAAAGACTCAACGCAAGCAATTTCGTAGAAACAGAAGTTTAGCGGTCGAATAGCTGCCTGTTGGTTTATATATAGCACGCTTCGCAATCGCCGAGAGTCACACACATATTAAAGTTGTAAAAACAATCTGTTTTCGGTGTGATTTTTGTCGTTGAAACGCAGAAACGAATGAACGCGAACATTCAACGATGTTGTTTTTTAATATCCGACGCTTATGTATGTCTATCTCACTCATACCAGCGCTAATCAGTGGCGTCGAATCAAATGTAATCAATTTTATTGCTATGCAATGTAAATAAGCAACCAATTATCGCTGTGGGCATATTTCCTAGAATTTATGGCGTAAAATTCGCCGAATTAAACTGGGATTTTGGTAAAACTATCCGAAAAATGCATTGATTGAGCAATTTTCACAAATGTTACATCAGCCAAATAACTCTTGTGCGTGATGGTGTATACGCGTATACCACTGATCTGTGCTTTTTACCATAATTTGACATTCAACCGAAGAAGAAGAAAAAAACACATACACATCACTCATTGCTCAATCGTATTTCAAAATATTGTGAAATTCGACACAACTCCTGACTATCAGTATTTTTAATGACCCCACTACGGCACTTTCAGAGATTTCCATAGTCGATTATACACTTTGTTTCACTCAAAAAACCAATACATATGGTTCAATCCGTACAACAGTGGAATGTGTAAATGTACATTCTTTTTCTCTCGTCGTTCGTTCATATCCAAAAGAAAAAATAATTTTTTTTGTAGAATATTGAAATAATCGCGAATTGTACTTACATTAGTATCGTTTTCATTATTTTGTAAAAAGACCCCTGAGGGCGCGAAATGCACGAAGCACACACTAATCCATCTTTATTTTCCAAAAAATACCGAGAAATAACTTTAATACGCTTGCTTTAGTCGACTGCATTTGGAATAATGAGACAGCTTTTACGATTCGTTTTCCACACTAGCGCTTCGATTCAATACGTTTTCGAACAGTTCAGTTGGCTATTGCCAACCATTAATCGTATAACAGTACGTATGCGATTTACGTAATTACGAAAATGCAGCAGGCAAACGGAGGGTTGTGTAATTGATGATGAACAGATATGAGACGTTCGATTGGAGTGAATTTTTCTTCGAAATAAATTGACTTACAATTTTTTTTATTATTTCAAATTTTATTAAAAAAAAAAATCATGTTACAAGAGCTGAAAATAAACAGTAGAATGAAAAAACAAAATCTAAATCATGTATTTTTCTATCGTTTTGTATTATTGGTATTTGAATTGATGTCAGTTTTGAACTGAAATATATCCAACTTACACAAAAATGGATGAAACGAGTTAAACAATGATTTAAAAAATGTCTATGAATCAAAAAATCAATTTTCATTCAAAAAAAATTGGTTCCCCTTTAAATTCAATTGAAATTATTTTCAAACTTGCATTTTTTGTTTGCTGAGTTTGAAATCAGAAGTGAAACTCATTTACAATACGAAACATTTGACAGTGTTACGTATCTGTCATCGTGTGTTTCGATTGTCAGCCGAAAAAAAATTAACAATATGGCGTCATTTCCTATCAGGGTTCTTTTCTACCTACAACGTGCTATACGTCGGACCTATGTGAGTTGATTGTTGTGCAAAATTTCCGGAAAAATTGCGTTGATGAATTATTTTAATTGGTTTTTTCGCTTTTTTTAGAATGACTGCCGTGGATAAAAAGAAGGTTGAGTCAAAAACTCTTCCAGCCGTTCCGGAATCGCGACTTAAGATCGCTAAAAAGGCTGCTCGTGCACGAGCTGTCTTGGCTAAACGGCGTGTCACCAAAACTCTCACAATCCAAAAGCGACTCCGCGAAAATTTCTTGCGTGCCGAGAAATACTCGAAACAATATGCCGTAGCCGATCGTCGTGAAATCGAGAAGAAACGTGAGGCTAAACGTGCTGGAAACTACTACATTCCAGGCGAATCACGTTTGGCATTTGTTATCCGTATTCGTGGGTAAGTTAAGCATCGGACACAAAAAAAAATGATGAACAAAAAAAATGTGTCTCAAAGAGTTTATGTTGTGCATGTGTGCGCGGTTTTGCGTTTGAATTGATGCAAATTAATGAGAAATCCGTTTTAATTATGTGAAACATGTGTTTTCGGTGGATTTTTATGATTAACTTGATAAACGATGGGTAATTGCAAAAAGTGAGGTTATATTTTGTATCAACACGCAACAACAAATCACACATGCACATTTCCATTCTCATCTATGCTTCGATTGAACCGTATGTTAATCGGAATTCGTTTTCTTCTCTCTGTGTTACAGTATCAACAAAGTTGCACCAAAAGTGCGCAAGGTTTTGCAATTGTTCCGTTTGCGTCAAATCAACAATGGTGTTTTCATCAAATTGAACAAAGCCACCATCAACATGTTGCGTATTGCTGAGCCATACATTACATGGGGTTACCCGAACTTGAAATCAGTTCGCGAACTCATCTACAAACGTGGTTATGTCAAGGTAAATAAAATAAAACACTTTTGAATTTTTGATAAACCGATTTGCATAGTGGATGCACCTATTTTTGAAGCCACGTTTTTTTTTCATTCGCAATTCCGAAGGTTTTTACCACATGAACCATTTCTAACGGGAATCGTTTTCAATTCAAATCTTTTGTCAACACATTTATTGCAATAATTCTAACTGTTTTGTTTTTGACTTTCTCATTTTACAGCACAAGGGACAACGTGTGCCAATCACTGACAACTTCACCATCGAACGTAAATTGAAGCGCCGGGCTGACATCCAATGCGTCGAAGATTTAGTGCACGAAGTCTTCACCGTCGGTCCAAACTTCAAATACGCCTCAAACTTCTTGTGGCCGTTCAAATTGAACACACCAACCGGTGGATGGCGTAAGAAGAACAACCATTTCGTCGAAGGCGGTGACTTCGGTAACCGAGAAAACCAAATCAACGTTTTGCTTAGACGTATGGTTTAAACCATATATTTTTTTCAACACATCCAGTAAATTCAAACACACATGAATTTATAAAAAAAAACGGAGAAAAATAAATAATTAAAATTTATTGAATATGAAAAAAAAAAAAAACGATTTGTGTTGTGTTTTTGTGTTGACTGTTTCGATGGAGAGGTCAATGAAGTTGTGGTTTTGTTAGTAAGAACCACTTCGCATATTTGTCTTTATTGTAGGATTTTTTGAATTCTTCATGATACTCTTGCTTTACTTGAATACAAGGTCTCATTTGTTTAAATGAGCTGCTGTGAGAAGAAAAATTTCTCTTTGAACAGATTTTTTTCTTAATATCCATCACTCAATCGAATCTACCGTTGAATTTCCGTTCACATGTTTCGGCTTCGACATACATGTCGATATGTGTCAAACAAAGTATACCGTTTGCTTCTATACCTGACAATTGACTGGTAATGTATTGTTTTGGTCTAAAAACTAGTTGGCCTTCGTGATTTTGTCCGTTAAATTTATCGGGTAATGTATATTCGTACTTCAATCTTATGTTCATTGCTTTCTAGTCATTTGGTGCTGATGTACGGCTGTTGAAAAATTGTCCGCTGTTGTTCTGAACGACCGTTGCAAATCAAACCGTGACAACTTGCTGGAACAAATAAGGATTTTTATCAGTCGGATTGGAATCAATCACTTTAAGTCAATCAACTTTATTGCTACAGTAAAGTTATTCAAAGTTCATCAACTTTACAATCGTGAATCAATCGAATCAGCGTTCCTCAATCAAAAATGTCCGTTACGCCAAAGAGAAAGTACACGAAACGTAACTTTGATGAGGAGGTGGAGTTGCAAATCAAAATACTCGAGCAAAAAGCGCGTGAGGATTTTCTCATCAATTTCTCACAGTCGGAAGATACGTCATCAAGAGAAGTTGAAACGGTAAAAGTGTCACGTCGTGAGGAGGCCGAGACGAAGGTGTACATTCCGGCGAAGGCAAAGTCAATTTTGGAAAAGTGGATGTACGAGCATCGATTGTATTGTTACCCAACAAAAGCCGAAAAACAAGCATTGGCCATGGAAACGGGGCTCAGTGTGCAAAAAATCAGTAACTGGTTCATCAACTCAAGGCGACGAATGTTACCAAAAATGCTTCAAACCGAAGGAAGAAACCCGATGAACTTCACAATATCACGGAAAAAGAAAAAGAACGCAGCAGTGGCTACCAGCGTAGAAGGCACATGCCCAACGAATTTTCTGAGCAATTACGCCATTGCCGAAGAGAGTAAAATCATCGATCAGAACAGTATTTTTTACGACAATGGAATAGAAGCTGAAGATCAATGCACCAATGCCAATTATGAACGGATCCTACAGGAAATCATCGTACCATACACAGAAACGGACGATGAAGAATCGAAAACATCGCACTCAACAGTGGTGGAACAATCGTATCAAATGGAGGAACAATTCAATCGGGTGACTCGTGGCATTTTGTACGATCAAGCAACTAAATCAAAGTGCCTGTTTATCCTACTCAATTCATCGAAGTGACATTGTTTAAAGACCAGACACAGATTTCGTTGATTTATTTTTAAAGAGCTCGACCCTTTTTTCTTGTTTCTATTCTAATTTCGATCTTGTTTTTGTTTTAATTTCAATTTTGTTTGCAAAGGGCAAAGCCCGCTATTTCTATTGTGTCATTTAAAGACTAATTTTTGTTATTTAGAATTTTACAAACAAGTTGACCGATTATTATTCAAGTTGACATTCAATGATTGTTTAAATTGTGAGAGAAAAATATTTATAATGAAAAAAAAATTGTGTATTTTCTAAGCCCTATGAATAGATTGCATGCTTTTGACTGACAAAATAAATGAATAGAAGCGAAATAATGGAGAAAGAAGCAAAAACAAAAGCATTGAATTTAATTTATTGTTGAGAGGAAAGAAAAATGTTTAAATGGGTGAGTACCATATCTCGTAAATGAATGGATGTTAACTGGTTGTCAGCCGTTGTTGTACTTGATTTTAGCGGATTTTACGTTTGCGGCAAACTCACTTAATATTTATCGAAGCCTATAATTCATTGAGCATAGTAATTATTTGAATTTAAATAAGAAAAAGAAACATTTCATGTAATCATCGTAAGAAATTTTCGACGATAGAACGATACATCGAATACAACGTGACAAAAATCGACAGATTGCTTGCTAATTACAGTCAATCATATTTCGACTCGACGAAGTATTCCATGACTTTGCATCGTCGTTTATCACAAACTGAAATCAGTACAGCGTGTTGTCCGGTCGAATGTATCATTATCAATGTATTTATATCTTTAAATTTGAATTCATCAACTTTTTTTCCATACATTTTTGCGCATTGATTTCACGCTGTGAATCCGTCAATCAAAGAAGCAGCCGTGTGATTGGTAATGAACTTGAACGCATCGTTAACACAACTATACGTATAATACCTATAGGTATTTTGTTATGTGTCTACTTGGGAATAGAACGTGTATTTACAATTGGAACACCGGTCGATTGAATGGTCGTAATTTGAAATTACTAATTTCTAGAGAATAAATTGTGCAAGTCTCGACTGAATCGATAATGAGCAATTGAGCATCCTTATAAGTCAATAGAAGAATATTCGCAATAGAATGAATGGGTAAACATCGGATATAATTTTTTGGGATTTTCCTTCAATCGTTGAAAATGGTTGTAATGGAAAAAGATTGTGTAACACAATTTCTCTTATGGAAAACTGCGTCAATAAGTCTAAATTTTCTGTGAAATAGACAAAATGGCATAATACAGCCGGATAAAAATTGATATTGCCCAAAAAGAGTTACTGGAATATTAGAAATCAAATATTTGAACTAGCGTCGAAAAAAGATGCCTTTCGCTGAAATAAACACTAATTCAATTGATTATTCATCGCAATTTCAATTAATCGACATGCGAGTCAGCCTTTTATTTGCATTCGTTGTGTTGTTTACTTTCGCTGTACTATGCATTTGAAATGGATGGAAAACAGTTGGCCCGTTGATTGTTATCGTTCTTAATGTGCCGTAACGAAATGTTGACAATATCCATGACGTCTGAGTCACTGTTTATTTATGTGGTAGTTTTCGAGAATAATCAACACGGTTGAAATGTACCCGAAATTTCCAAAGAAAGTCAATTGCTAATTCAAACATACCCAAAACAAAAACAAATTGATTGGAAAAATACTCGTCGATGAACATCAAAAAGCGTAAAATTAGCAAAGGGATCATGGCGATAAGAGCATGTTAAGTGGTGCGCGATTCAAGATGAAGATATAAAAGTTTTATTGCGTTTCGAAGTTTATTCTAGAAATACAGGCGACGCAACCTTTGTGGTCTATAGAAATAGTGTTTTTTTTAAAGATAAATTTAGTATGTATGTACGTTTTGTGAACTGATTCAGCAGATCGTTAACATGAACATCAGCACCGGCTGCGAAAGATCGTGTGTCAATAATAATAAAGAAATAAATGTAATTTTAACAAACAACTGATGTAACACACAGCCAAATGACTCATTACTTGTTCTCGACCAACACAATAGATAAATGTGTTCAAAACAATTACGGGAGAACAATGAACGTGAACCGACTATATAAGCACGAACCCAACGCTCCGAACAATCAGTATGAATATTGCGTCTTAACAGAACAGATCCACTGCTAGTGTTAAATCAGAACAAGTTATTGAAGTGAATCAATCGAAGGGAAAAAAACAATCGAAGTTAATTTTTTTTTTTTTGAATTAGTCTAATTACGAAGTTAAAAATGAATCGTTTGATTTTTGTTTCGATGGCATTGTGCCTATTGCTTGCACCAGCCTTATCATTGCCAGCCGAAAAACAATCGGAAAAACTTGAAGATTTTGCCGGAGAAACTCCAGCCAAACATCCAAATGAAAATGAAGTGAATGGCTCCATAGATCGTGATACGGAACAAGTTGGCAGCTCGGAAAGTGGTGTAGAATCTGAAAGAGACCCAGAAGCTGAATTCGATGGAAATACCAATATCGCTGTATCATCAGTTAATGGCCAAATCCAAGGAGTCATCGAGCGTGTGGGTTACAAAGGCGATTGTAAGTGTTTGTTGAATGCAACAACAGAAAAAGTGTGTAACGAATTCTAAAATTCATCGGTTGCATTTATTACAAATTCATGAATCGATGATCGTGAACATTTTTCTTGTACTGTGATTAAAAATCGTGCGCAATTTTTTCTCTCCAAATTGCGAATAGGAATTCGTGGAAAAATCCTAAATTTTTAGATTCAAATATTTTTCTTTCAAATATCACTGGGTGGGAATCAGCAATGATGATTCTGGAATGTGTTTTTAATTTATTTTTTTTTTGCTTCGTTTTATAATATAGTCCATTGTCGAAAGATTACATGCCCACCAGGCACACAGAAATGCACCTACGGTTCGAAATTCTCTGAAAATGGCAAGACGTTGGAAGTGAATTACAAATGCACAGATAAAAATGGTAATTTCTTGAATTATTCTATTGTTTTCATTTTTGGTTTTGCAATTTTCTTCTTCAAATTTAATCACCTTTGTAATTAGAAAAGGTTAATTTGTTTTTTTAATACCAAGTTTCAATTACTATTTATTGCTTTTAAAATGAATCGATTCTAATGATTTTCTGTTCTCAATTCTAATGAATTTTCCATTCATTTCCACGTTAGGCACGCTTCTCTCTGAGAAAACACAGACTGAATCAATTGATGAAGCAACGAATTTCCAATTCCCAGACATTTCAGTGATGTTCAAACGGATGGAAGATTTCATGAAGAACATGTTCAGCGGTCCATTCTGGGGAGTAGATAAAAGTATTGAAGACGATGCTGAATAAATTCACAATTCAATCCATCATCACTTCCAGCTAAAACCAAACGAAAGAAGTCATTTAATTGACCAAACCAGTCAATTATCAGGGTTTTTACCTTAATAGAATTACTGTAACTACATAGTCAAAATTGAAGAATAATAAAAACAAATTTTTATTAAAATTAACTGACAAATTGGTTTTCGTGTTTATTCATGTGGAAAAATTTCATGGAATACAATTTTATAAATAATGTGTGTGAGTGTGCGATTGGTTTTTCAGTTGAAACGGGTTAAAAAGAGGTTGAACATTTGTTCCACGTCATCGCTGAACACTTTCGACTTGATTGCGTGCTGCAATGCGGTCCGACAAGCGTTCTGGTCATAGGCTGGCTTAAACGTTTTATCTTCATTCTTTAGCAAACCCAATTGAATCAGGAAAAAGTTGTTCACTCGAGCCACCTGACGTAATAGAATGCGGAGAATTAGCAACAAATTAAATCAACCGGAAAAAGATAATCAATTTGCAAAAGGTAAACTGGTTTTAAGTGAAATCATTTATAATTGAACTATTAACCGACTATTCATCGTATAGATTTATGACGATATTTACCTGGTTCGTTTTTTGCGCGTATTCAAAACAATCTCTGTATAATTCGGTGGCCACACGCAATGCCTCTTGATTTTTCAACGAAGCTGCCGACAGCTTGACGATGGCAAATACTAAATGGACAAGGTAATCTTTCTCTGGTATTCTCTGTAATTACAATTGAAATTTAATTATTAGAAGGTGAGGAATTGCTCTGCAACCCAACCAAAATTAACATTACAAACGAAATAAATCGAACATTTCTCGTGAAATTTCGATTTAATTGAGTGATTTCGATTTGGTGAACAAACCTTCAAATAATCTCGGAACGCCTGTAATTTGTCTGTTTCAATCAGTGCATCGAATTGGTTTGATGTGGGGTGTGGAGTGTTGCAGAACGTTTCAACTGTGTTTGGCTGTTCACTGGTGCCCGTGAATAGTACGCTACTGTCATTCAATTCCGCCGTCGAATTCAATGTCCAGTTTATCGATTGATTGGCACTCTCCACCGTCTGTTGAGATAAAATTAAATGGTTCAATCACCAATGTTACAATAGAGTATTCAATCGAAAAATTGAATGTAAAGTTTCAACTCTCTGACATAAAATTTTCCATTAGACTATTCTTTTTTGAAAGTGCAAAAATTCCAAGCATCTTACGTTATTCAAGTATTCATCGTCGTCATCATCAGCCGCACAAGTGTCAGCGTCTGATTCTTCTTCATCATCTCCGGAAGCATCTTCATCTTCTTCATCCTCATCCTAAATTAGAAAAAAAAAACGAAAACGGAAAAGATGAAAACGATTGTCGACAAATGACCATCATTAGTCGTCATTGGTTATCGTCATAATGAAAATAGGTCCTTTTACTCACTTCACTTTCACCATCGGAATCGTCTTCGTCCATTTCCTCAAGAGCGTTCAACCGTTGCGTTTCTTCTAACATTTCTCGGATTCCTTCACGGGCTTCACAGCCGAACTATAAACACACAAGTTAAAATTTGAGATGAAAAGAGTTGCATGCTGAAGTCATTTTAAAATAATTATATTCATAAAAGTCATCAAATAATAGAGTTTAATTTATCCTGGTAAAAAATAGATTTATATTGCTATATTGAACATGCAAATCAGTGTGATTGATCTTACTTGATTGCCGTTTAGGTTGAGTGTTTGTAGTTGTTCCTTGTTGTGCATGGCTGCTGCGATGGCATATCCACCATTGGCGCCAATTTCATTGTGGTCCAAAATCAGTGATTCCAAAGCCAAATGCTCGTCTTGCAGCGATTCACCCAAAATTACAGCACCTTTCGTTTTCAACAAACAGTCTCCAAAGTTGATTTCTTCCAAACTGTAAAATAGCAGAACGAATGATTATTTTTTTGTCAATCAAGAACATTAGACACTTTGAACTGTTGCTCATATTATTCCTAGTCTTTTAACTACAGTATAACAATATTTAATTTTCTTACTTTTGCATACAAATCAACGCATCTTTCAAATGTTCAGCGCCTCTTGATGTAATTGTGTTATCGTTTAAGTTCAGAGATTTCATGTTTGGATTGAGTTTGAATGCGTCCGACAATGCAGAGATACCCGGATGATAGATACCATTCTGTGGCATCCAAACCATCTCCAGTGTTTGAACTTTGGCAAACACCTGGGCCAGAGCTTTGGCACCTTCATTTTCAAGACGATTACGACCAGCAATAAAAACTTTTAACTGTAACGGTGTACCGGCCTTGACGCTAGCTTCGTAGTTATCCAAGAGCGCTTGCGATAACATTTTCCCACCAGTAATACCAAGGCCACAGTTATTTAGTTTTAACTCCTGTTGAGCATAAATTTAGCGTTAATTGGACACGTGTTTATTTCGACTTTAAAAAAGGTTTCTCGTATTTTGTTCCTTTGAAAATATGTCATTCAATTTTGAATGTTCAATCAGTAGAATTGAATTGAACACGCACCTGAAGTGAATAACACGCTGCACTTCTGAAGAGTTCAACCAATCCAGTCATTCCGTTAGGTCCGAGCGCATTGTCACTGCAATCGAAAACCGTTAGATTAGCACCGGCTGCGATCATTCCCCTGCCCATTGACTGCAAGGCTGGTGGAATTTCAGTTTTCATTCGTCCGGTGAACAGATCCTTAAACAATGCCTTCTGGAATTCGGGATGTTTTTTCAGCGCTTCGCCAATTCCCTTTGCCGCATTTACACCCAATGTATTTCCTTCCAGATTCAAATAACTCAATACTTTACAATTATTTATCGCTTCGATGAGATCTTTTGCTGTATTACGGAGAAACAAATGTTAATGAAACAGTGTTGGAAATGACTTCAAATTTAATTCATTTCTGAAAACAAACCTTCTTCTTCGCTTTCCCATTTTTTGGCTTGTGATTCAAAGCTGACACCGCTACCTCGTGTATCAGCCAACGCTTGTTCCAAACCACCGAAATTGAAACCAGCCATTGTATGTATGTCGAATTGTTTTGGATTCAATAATTACTTAATTCAATGAAATTTACCGATATTTACTACGAACTAAGGGATAAAATTTGCGATTTGCGTCGAATTTGTGATAGTAGTATGAGTACGCAACGAAATGTGTCGGTATGTTTGTTGCAAAATTTGACATAAGACCGTTCTATATGCGAAATTGGCATTTTTTGTGGTTAGAAACAAAACAAAAATCTATTCGAATTCAGCAAGTCAGCATTGAGTGTGGGAATCGCGCCAGAATGTACATCGGCAATTTATGACAGTTCAGCGTTAGTGAAGTGCGTTCAATGAACGCAAAGGGAGGACGGCATCATCTATGATATGTGTGCATTCTCAATATTAGTCAATTAAAAATTGAATCGCCTTTGATATGAATGAAAATGCTAAATTTCTTTTAAATAAAGGGACTTTTTTTTATTACTTATTTTTTTCTCACGCATTTACGTCGATTCATTTTCTTCTTTTTTCTCATCTTCATCGTAATTATTTTCGTGTTTTTCTTCTTTCTTTCATTAAATAACTTTCACATAACACAGTTATCTATTTCGTTTACGGATGTTGATTTGCATGTTGCATTTTGTTTTTACTAAAATAGATTCATCATAGAATTACTTTGAATATAGAAAAATAAATCGCCAAAAAGTAAGTGTCTAAAATATGTTCGGTTTTTGTTGTTGTTGTTTGTTTTAATGAGTGGAGTCTCTGTGTGTTCTTTTTTTGTCCACTCGGTTAAATAGAAACTTGACGCTCAAACTTTAGTCTAGCTCAAAAACCAAGTCATCGCAGTATATATTGTTAATATTGAGTTGTGGACGAACAATCAAAATAAATATGGAAATGAAATATAATTGTGTGTGTTTTTTATCTTATGACAAACTATCGTCAAATACTTTACAATGTGTTTTTTTTGCGGAAACTTCGCGCGCGTTCGGTATTTTTTTTCTCTCTTGTTGTTTTGTTTCAATTGTAGCAAAAATCAATGTATTTATTGTGTGTGGCGTTTTGTACAAATGAACGAAACGTTACGACGACAAAAAAAATGAATTATTATTTTCTTGAACGGGAATCGTATGCAAAATATATGTGATTGGCAAATAGAAACGAGCTTTCTATTGATGCAGTATTTGAAAGAATGTGTGTGTGTGTGTGTGATGTTCTGTTCTTATTGATGTCCTCGAGATAAAGTGTGATAGTTCTGAACAGCTCTGTGGCCCCTGAAATAGAGAAGAAAAAAAAACACATGTGGCCATTAAATCAACTGAATTTATGTTCAATTCTTCAATGTTTTAATGAGTTTAACGTGACATAACACTTACCACCACTTTTCCAAATCGAACGGTTGGAAATTAGTCAATCGTTGTTCAGGTGGATTCCGGTAGAATGTTGGAGTGCCATGTTGGCCTTGTTCTGTTATCTAAACACGTCATGGATAAAATGACACACAAAAAATTAGTCATAAATCGATTTGAAATGACTATTACTTGACAAGAATGACGGGACATGTACGAACAATTGAATTTACCTTGTGCCATGCATCGTGAATGTATCTGATCAATTCGTCATGTTGGGCCAGATAAGGCATTGCTGGTCGTTTTGGCAGTCCACTTTGCAACGGATTTTGATTTCTGAAACAAAAGGCCACATAAATGCATTATAAATCATTTCTCGCTCAAATAAGTGTTAGTCATTTGGCAAATTCCCGGAATTACGGAGGTTATTGTCTACGACCGCGAGAATTGGGTCGCTTTCACTGATAAAACCAAAACAAAATTGTCTGTTTATTATTAAACAGAGTTCACGCTAAAAACATGCCCAAAGCCTTACACACATACACACACATAATATCGCAACAGCAGCACACAGTAGGCGATGCCAACAATTGACTTTTGCAAAAAACGATAATCGCAAAGCGTTGCGTCTCTGTGTGTCATGCGATGCGAAACGGGAAATGAACAACATAAATAAATTACCTCATGTTATTTCGGTCCATTTTCGGGATAGTTTCGTCTTTTTCGTGTTTCTCTTCTTCTTCAAGTTATGAATTTACGGTAGTTTTCTACTCTCTTTCTCGTTCGTCTTCAACGCAGAAGAAACAAGTGTCAGGGAATGTAGATGGTACGGATTATTAGTCGTTTTGATTTTGCAACAAAAATCTCTTTTTCTCGATAAAATTTTTTCGCAAAAATTGTCACACAAAGCTCGTAATCGCCGATGTACACAACTAACTTTCACTAAACAAATAACAATTCAAGTCAATTGAACAACATAGCGCTGTGATTTATTACAGATTATTATAAAATTTTGCGAACAAAAAAAAATATAGAAATGTAATTTCTCGTTTTGTTCCTTCTCTTCGTCGTCGTCGTCGTCGTCGTCGTGCGTGTTGTGTGTGTTATTTTTTTGGTGTTCGATTTGTGTTGAAAACAAATCGCGACTACACACAAAGAATGATGCCTCCTTCTTCTTTGTGTTGACAACTAGAGAATGAGAGCTCCTGTGATTTACGTGTTTTTTCGTTGCCCGTGTCGAACTTGATAAACCCGAGCAAACACAAAATTGCAATTTGCGAAAGAGACAAACTGACAGACGGCAGAGAGATGCATAGCTTATATCGTGCGTTCAACCAACCAACGAGCTGTCAATGTGCTGAATATTGCTGAAACGGTGTTAGATACAAGTTATTGAAATATCAATGGGAAAATGAGTGTTTTTTTTTTAGAAAAATGGTTTTCTCTTTCAGGAAAAATTAAGGAAAAACTAAGGAAAAACTCATCAAAAATATTTTTTTTCGAAAAATGTCACGCGAACGTGTTGCAAAAAATCATTTTTCTGTTGCTATTTAAACCGTCACTGACAATTCAAACACTACAGTTTCAAATGACTGCATCATTAGACGCATCCATTGCTGCGTTCAGCCGACAAAACCGCGTATTTCTCTCTGTCTCGGTGTTCGTACAACACTAACAACCAGCGACCGATTTTCTATGGCGGCACTGAAGCATTCGCATTTCAGTTGGCAAATGAACTACAAGTGACGACTAACAGAGAGAATCAACCACACGCACGAGAAGTACATGGCAAAAAAAGTTGATTCTATTGCAATTTTTGTCGTTAGTGCTCTCGCTGCGTTCAATCTTTTACAAATACGATCGATTGCATTGATTTTTTTGTTGAATTCCCGTTTATTGTGTGTTTATTTGACCAAGACAATTTTCGTGACCAGCCAACAACATTTTTTTTTCTTCGTGCATCGGAAAGACACAAAGTGAGCTTGAAGCTGAAAATTGAACGCGACAAAAGTGAATCATTTTTCTTCTATCTTGATTGATTGTGAACATTGACGGTACGTGTGATTGGATTTTGGTCCAGGCGATCAATTCAATTCGCATTCGAAACAAAAATTAGTTTTTTTATTCAACGACAAAGGGAGAAAAAAAGTTCGGCATCAAAATGTCCGAGGTAAGTAAATGAGAAAAAAATTCAACTACAACGATATAGAGTTTGTGAAGTGATTTCGATAAGATAGGATTGGTTAAGTTTTAAAGCGAGTAAAGAGTGCCATTCAAGATATTTAGATAGATTCGCGCCGAATATCCTTCGTTGGTTCAAATCAAATTCATTTTTCTTCCTGCTAAAAGTTGTTTATGACCACAGACAAGTATGTGTGTATAACGACACACAGCGTACACAAGCCAATGAATGTGCACGATTCAGTTTGTGCTATACACTCGATGTGATGCCGTGTGTTTTTTGTTGTTGTTGTTAGAAACAAAGTAGCCCATGCTACTTTTTTCTGCGTCGTTTGCATTTTTCTTGAAAAATAGACTTCTGTTTTAAACCATTGCCCCGGCATTCATATTCTGCATTTGTGCTGACCGATAATTCGCTGAATCCAGCGCATAGCATCAGTTATGCCGTTTGATGGTCGGTTGGGTTTACAATTACGCGCGCGTGTGTGTTTGTGCGTTTTATGAATGACAGTATTCAAATCGAGAAAAATGGCGGAGAAAACGTTAGATGCAACACTTTTGTTGCGTTTTCTCTCGATTGTTTCAGTGGATTTTCGTTGGCTGGAAACAACGTGCCATACTGTTCTCATTGTTGCATTTATTGTACATTCGTGTTTTGTTTGTTTGAAACAAGGAAATTTTCAATGTTTTTGCACAAAATTCTTGATGGATTTGCTAAAATTCCGGTTCAATTTCCGTTATTTGCTCGGTTCCGTGCGATATTTATCTGCACAGACGGTATGAATGCAAGTCCATTGTCAAACTCAACATGTGCTTTGTGTGGTTTTTGTCGACTTTGCAACATTTTGCGATGTGAATATCGTCCAATCGTTCTATTGTATGTTCATTTGTGTTGAAATATCTTGATAAATATGAAAACAATATGGTTTTTAACTCGTTGTAACAGTGTTTTTGTCGTTTGTCTATTAAATTAAGAGAATTGTCATCAATTTTCTAGAGAAAAATATTAAAGAAGAATTTTTCAAGAGAGAAAATTCCAGAAGATTTTCAAGCGACAGTAAAGAACATTTTAAAAAGATAAAATTAATCATTTTTCCATGTCCATTTTCCCGTTTTTGTCATTACAGCAAAGAAATGGCGGTAACATCGAGAAGATTTACCAGAAAAAGTCTCAGCTGGAGCATGTTCTGCTTCGGCCGGACACATACATCGGTTCAGTGGAACCACTGAAGGAGATCATGTGGATTTACCAACAGGAAACGACCACAGCTGAAGATGGCACCACTACAAAAAAAGGCAAAATGGTTCAACGAGAAATCCAATACGTTCCCGGTTTATACAAGATTTTTGATGAAATTTTGGTCAATGCCGCCGATAACAAGCAACGTGACAAGAAGATGTCCTGTATTCGGATTGACATCAATGCCGAGACAAACACGATTTCGGTGTGGAACAACGGCAAAGGTATTCCAGTTGTGATGCACAAAGACGAAAAAATGTTTGTGCCCACCATGATTTTCGGTCATTTGCTCACATCGTCCAACTACAATGATGAGGAGGAGAAGGTAACGGGCGGTCGTAACGGTTACGGTGCCAAATTGTGTAACATCTTCAGTAGCAAGTTTGTGGTGGAAACGGCATCGAGAGAGTACAAAAAGTGCTTCAAGCAAACATGGGGCAGCAATATGTCAAAAGCGGCCGAACCAAAAATTGCCGATTTCCGCGGTGAGGACTACACAAAGATCACATTCACACCCGATTTGTCTAAGTTCAAAATGGAAAAGCTCGACAACGACATCGTTGGATTAATGTCGCGTCGTGCGTACGATGTAAGTTTTAGGGAAAATAATGAAATTTAAAGAATTACGATAAATAAATTGAGTGTTTTTCGAGGATTTCAATACTAAAACCATGCATTTCCCTTTGGCACACTCAGATTGCAGCATCAACACGTGGCGTCGCCGTGTATTTAAATGGCGAGAAATTACCCATCAAAAATTTCAAGGATTACATCGATTTGTACATCCGAGACAATGCCGACGATTCTGGTTCACCACTCAAAGTCGTGTACGAGGCTCCCAACGAACGCTGGGAAGTGGCTGTCACACTCTCCGACCGTGGTTTCCAACAGGTTTCATTCGTCAACTCCATTGCAACGACAAAAGGTGGACGGCACGTTGATTATATCACCGACATGATTGTCAAACAATTGATCGAAACGATTAAAAAGGTACAGTTTGACTGAGTTTCCTTCCACACTTGGATTTTCTATCAAAATATGGAATATTTGAACACAAAATACCTGCTACCAACTGAATTTTTGAATTTCAAGCTAATAAAAAAAAATGTTTCATTCCTCTTTCTCCCGTACAGAAAAACAAAGGTGGTGTGAGCATCAAGCCATTCCAGGTGAAGACTCACATGTGGGTGTTCATCAATTGTTTGATCGTAAATCCGACGTTCGATTCGCAAACAAAAGAAAACATGACATTGCAGACCAAGAGTTTCGGATCATCATGCAAACTCTCCGAAAAGTTCTTCAATGGCGTCACAAAAAGTGGCATCCTTGAGTCGGTGTTGTCATGGGCCAAGTTCAAGGCACAAAACGATTTGGCCAAGACGAGCGGCAAAAAGAATTCAAAATTGCGCGGTATCCCAAAGTTGGAAGATGCCAACGATGCTGGTACGAAGAATTCATTGAATTGTACGTTAATCTTGACGGAGGGAGACTCAGCCAAATCAACAGCCGTAGCTGGTCTTGGTGTGGTTGGTCGTGATTTGTTCGGTGTGTTTCCACTGCGTGGTAAATTGCTGAATGTACGTGAAGCAACCCACAAGCAAATTCTCGAAAATGCCGAAATCAACAATTTGATCAAGATCATCGGTTTGCAGTACAAGAAAAAGTATCTGACAGAAGAGGATTTGAAAACATTGCGTTATGGAAGGGTTATGGTCATGACTGATCAGGATCAGGATGGTTCGCATATCAAAGGTAAAATGTCACATTTCAAGAGGAAAAATGTCAACAATGTCAAATTGAAAATTCTTCAACCAAAGACAAGAGATTAAGCTGTGATACGAAACTAATTCCAATGTTCCCTTTCATTTCGCACTCCCGCAGGTTTACTCATCAATTTCATTCACACCAACTGGCCGGAATTGCTGCGTCTTCCATTCTTGGAGGAGTTCATCACGCCCATTGTGAAGGTAAAGAAGAAGAATGAAGAGCTGTCGTTTTACTCGTTGCCCGAGTTCGAAGAATGGAAAGCCGCCACACCAAACCATCACACATACAATGTCAAATACTACAAAGGTTTGGGTACTTCAACGGCAACCGAAGCCAAAGAGTATTTCACGAACATGGATCGCCATCGGATTCTCTTTAAATACGATGGTACCCAAGACGATGAAAACATTGTCATGGCATTCGCAAAGAAAGCGGTCGATCAACGTAAGGAATGGCTCACAGCCCATATGGATGATTGCAAACGCCGCAAAGAATTGGGATTGCAAGAGCAATATCTCTACACGAAAACAACGAAACAGATTTCTTACTCCGAGTTTGTTAACTTGGAATTGGTTTTATTCTCAAATGCTGACAACGTTCGTTCGATTCCATCCGTTGTCGATGGCCTGAAGCCGGGTCAACGAAAGGTTCTGTTCACGTGTCTCAAGCGTAATGATAAACGTGAAGTAAAAGTTGCTCAATTGGCAGGTTCAGTGGCCGAACAGTCGGCATACCATCACGGTGAACAGTCACTCTGCATGACAATCGTCAATTTGGCACAGAACTACGTTGGTAGCAACAACATCAATTTGCTTATGCCAAACGGTCAATTTGGTACTCGATTGTCGGGTGGCAAAGACAGCGCCAGCCCTCGTTACATTTACACAATGATGTCACCGTTGACCAGACTGATTTTCCATCCACACGATGATCCATTGCTTCAATACCAGTTGGAAGACAATCAAAAGATCGAACCAATTTGGTACATTCCAATCATTCCGATGGTTTTAGTGAACGGATGCGAGGGTATCGGCACTGGATGGTCGACCAAGATTCCGAACCATAATCCACGTCAGATCATTCGCAGCTTACGGAAAATGATTCATGGCGAGGAACCAGACACATTGCATCCATGGTACAAGAACTTCAAAGGTTCCATCGAAAAGGTCGGCGAGACACGTTACTTCACAAACGGAAATGTTGCCATCGTTGAAGATGTCAAAATCGAAATCACGGAATTACCGATCGGCACATGGACACAAACGTACAAGGAAAATGTACTTGAGCCCATGTTGCACGGCAGCGAAAAGCAGAAGCCAACCATAACGGATTACAAGGAATACCATACGCATACCACCGTTCGATTTGTCGTCAGCTTCGCTCCAGGCGAATTCCAACGTTTGGACTCTGAAGAAGGTGGTTTCCATAGGGTATTCAAGTTATCAGCCAGCATGTCAACCACCACCATGCATGCATTCGATAAGGACAACTGCTTGCGCCGATACGAAAAGGTCAACGAAATTCTCAACGATTTCTACACACTGCGTTTAGAATACTACGTCAAGCGAAAAGATTATTTGGTCGGTTCGTTGACAGCCGAAGCAGCCCGTTTGAGTGATCAAGCTCGATTCATTCAAGAGAAGTGCAGCGGTCAACTTACCGTTGAAAACAAGAAGCGCAAGACCATGATCGATGAGCTCATCAAGCGAGGCTATCATGCCGATCCAGTCAAGGAATGGAAACGCAAGGTGGCACAAGATGATGAAGAGGTAATTCATTTGTTTATGCATAGATGAAATGCGGAATCTAGAGGAAAAAATCGTTGAGAAAAAGCATTTTGTTTTCGAACATTCATTTCCAATTTCAACTTTTCCATCGGGAAACTTTCCAAACATTTTCATTGAATGGTCTTTTTTCGTTCTATTTTCTGACTCAAAAGGAGGCTCCAGGCGAAATTGAAGAGGAAGAAGAAGAGGGTACGTCTTCGGACAAAAAACCGAAAAAACCGGCCGATCCAGAAAAAGCATTCCAAAACTTGACCGATGTCAAGAAGTTCGACTACCTCTTGGGTATGTCAATGTGGATGTTGACCGAAGAACGCAAAAATGAATTGCTCAAGCAGCGTGATACCAAACTCTCTGAGTTGGCGGCACTCAAAGCAAAAACACCAGAAAGTCTTTGGGAAGCTGATCTTGAAGCGCTCGAAAAGAAATTGGATGAAGTCGAAGAGAAAGAGCGTCAAGAAGAATTGGGCACCAATCAGAAGACAGCGAAAGCGTTGGCAGCAAACGTAGCAGCCACTGGTAAGCGCAAGCGTGCTGCCGCCAAGGGTAGGAATTCAGAGATTTATCCATCGTCTGATGGTATTAAGGTGGAATTCAAGGTCACCGACGAAATTCTCAAGAAGTACGAGAAGATGGCAGCGGCTGGCGCTCGTGCCAAGGCCAAGAAAGAAGGTGGAGCCGCAGGTGAAGGTGGTGAAGTCGATGAATTCGACAATTTGGTCAACAAGAAGCCAGGTAAAGCAAATCGTATGCATTTTAAACAATTTTTTTCATATGCAAACCGTTCGATTTCGAACAGCGTTGTTTCTTTTCTAAGGAAATATTCTAAAAAGTTCAATTTCAATTTTGTCATTATTCAGTCGTGAAAAAAGAAAAAGTGGCAAAGGAGCCGAAACCGAAGAAAGAGCCGAAAGTGAAGAAAGAACCAAAGGCAAAGAAGTCTGACGGTCTCAAACAGTCGAAAATCAGCTTCGGCAAGAAGGTTTGTTTTTCATTGGACACACTCTTGACGTAAGACGAATAAAATCATATCATAATATCTGTTCGGTTTTGCAGAAAAAGGGCAGTGAGAGTGAAGACTCATTCGATGAGGACAACTTCGATGATGACAGTTTCACATCACCACCAAAACGTGAAGGATCCGGCCGTCGCGCTGCGACCAAGGTACATTTTAAATCGACTGATTTATTTTCTCATAAAATAATAACTTGAAATTGAATGGAAGACATTTGTGTTTGAATGTCATCGAATTCAACTCATTATTCATTTGATTTTGATGCATTGTTCATTGTTCATTCAATTTTTTAGAAAGTTAATTACGCCAAATTACTTGACGACAGTGACGATGATTCAAATTCAAAGCCATTCAGTAGTGATGACGAAGATAATTTGCTCGACAACACTGGCGTCAAGGAAGCGTCCATGCATCAGGTCAATCTCGATGAAAGTGACAATCTGTTCGATTCATTGAAGGAAGAAAGTCCAAAGCCAAAGCCCAAACCGCGCAAACTCGGCGCCAAACCCGAAGTGGTGAAAGATTCATCAACAAAAGCCACAAAACGATCGAAAAAGGCAGCCGGCTCCGATGATGATTCACCAATCAAGGTAATTCCAAATGAAATTGTTTGAAAAATCGTTCTTTTTCACAGCTTAAACTAAAAAAAAATGTCGTTTTTTCGTGGTTTTCATCACAAGAGTCTTAATGATCGATTTGTGCCTCAAAGTACTTTGAATTTTAATTGAATTTGCTAACAAAACTGATTTGGATTTACAGAAGCCCGCAGCAAAGAAGGCGAAGAAGAAGGCGTTGTCAAGCAGCGATGAAGATGACTGCATCGACGATGACTCTGATTCGGATTTCGACATGTAAACGCCCCATCCGACTACATGAACTAAATAATTTTACACAAAAATACATTTAAGCGAGCAAAAAAAAAACAAACCCATACATACAGACAAAAGCACGCATAATCCATTAATCAGAAAAGAAAAAAAAACATGAGTTTAATCTTATAGGTTAGTTTGTTGGGTGTATGTGTAATATCCAGTTGCAATGAAGCGATAAAGATAAATCGGAATATCGATGCACTGGTGCACAAGAAAACAGAACAGAAAGAACAAGTGAAAGTTCATCGTGTTGAAATCTCTATTTAATAAGTTATGATTCGTCTTAATGTTGTAATTAGCAAACATACTTACATATACTTTGACTACATTTTTTTAATTATTTCCATACCGTTTTTTTTTTATTTAATTTAATTTGGAATTTCTGTTGCTGTTTTCAATCTGTTTGGTACACACTAAATACAAACTTCTAGTGTGATTTATATCTAAAGAATCAACACACAAAAAGAGAAACACTTTTCATCGTTTTGCATACATTTTTTTTTTGGTTCAATCATTTTGAATATTTTGTTTGTTTTTTCTCACACGAAATGTTTCACATAAACAAAACCAAGGCAATTCATTTTCGATAAACGCAAAATAACAGAGAAAATAATCTTCAATTACACAAGGCATATTTTCATGAAAACATTTCAAATGAAGATGAAGAACTTAGTTTAAGGAAACATATGGAATGATATTACAATAAATTAATGTAAAATCCAATGGTGTTTTATTTCATTTTTTTTTTCTCGTTCAGTGTTATTTGTTTCAGAAAGCGAATTAAAATGCATGCATCAAAGAACAAAAAGAATGGAATTTTGGGGCAAAAAAAAAACGGAGATTGGCGATGAGTATGGAGAACAAGATCATAAGTTTACGTTGAATTTGAAAAAGGAAAAAAACCTTAATTTGATTTAAAAAACCGTTGAATTCCGTTCGCATTGTGAATGGTAACAGTTTTTGCTTATCTTGAACACTTCGTTCAATGTCATTATTGGCTACCGTAATCCATATGGCCCTGTGACATTTTCGACTAGTTCGGCATTTTGCCGACAGAGTTTGGCATCGGATGCCAAATGCACACACACACATTATTTTGACAAGCGGTTCGCATTAAGTTGGTTTTTATGTTGTAGCTTCAGGAACGCCTGTAAAATTTAACTCTCAATGAGTCATTTAACGATCGACAAAATGGATAGAATAAATTTTCTGATCACCGAAGTGTCGTTAGAGTGTTTGGGAAATAAGTTTTATGATATTTATGGTAGACAAAATAAATCATTGTTGGGTTTGATTTCAGTGACCAGTGGAAAACGAGACCCAACAAGTGTAGATAGTGATAGTGAATCCGATTTGTGGAAAGCGTTAACGACTGAAAAGAAGCCAATTATCCAAAAGCGAAATCGTACTGTTGAAAGTCATGTGGCTGTTGAGGAACCGAAGCGAAAACGACGTGCTTCCACCAATACAAATAATAAACCAGACACAAGCAATGATCCAGAAGAACTGTTAGTACCGATGGCAACTGTTCCAAAAGCCGCTAAAATTACACAGCGTCGCTCAACCATTTCTGTACAAAGCCAAAAATTACCAGTAATCGCTCCAGCAACCCGAGCACGCAAACACGACCAATTACTAACAAATCCAAGACAACTCACCCCGAAACCATATTCCAAGAAAATTGCCGAAATCAAACAGAATTTAAAGAGAGACATCAACATACGTAAGCTTTTAATTACCCATTATCAAGATTTTCAATGATAAAAACAATAAGCAAAGACACGAAACTGCGTGAGACTTATGTGTTTTTTTTAAAAAAAATTCGGTTCTGTTTAGGCAACAATGCGATGCGACTGCTGTCCGAATCACAAGAAGAAAAATATCGAACGCTGAATATCAACGCAAACATGGACGATTTCTATAAAGCTGAAGAGAAGAGCCTCTTTTCACAGTGCAACACGCTGATTCAGTTCATCAAGTTTATTCAGGAAAACGGAGACAATCCGACCAAAGTCAGCCATATCTCACAAGCAATTTTAGAGCTGCAAAAGGAGTACTGAACGGCGTTCCGTGTTCAGTGAACGCTCTGTGATTTTTTTTTCCTTTTTCTAACTCATTAGGCAAACAAAAGATGCTAAGATCGGTTTAGTACGAAGAAGAATATTTTATGGTTACAAATGTCAAATAAACGAATACAAACAAGCATTACAATACAAAATTGCATATGTTTTGAATTTTATTTTCTCTCTTTTGTTCCTTTTTCCATTTTGTCTTTTCTTTCATGCTCTTGAGCTACAAATTAGTTGAACATTGAAAAAACACTTTGAAGATTTTTGCCACGAAAGATTGTTGCTTGTCATGAACGAAAAATCGACACAATGATTAACCTAACCTTTATTTTTGTGCTGTGTGCATCTTTGACAAGCTCAGCTGAGACACGATTTTAAAATGAAAACGTCACGAATGTCGTTAAAATGTAGAAACTATAAATACAAATACAAATTGTGTTTAATTGAAGCGTCGGTTGTGAGCTTATTGGCACAGTTTCGTGTGGTATCTCTGATGATCTGTAGTCTCTTTCGACTATGTCTAGCAAATCAATGCAAAGATTCAATTTGTCATGACTCCGTCCACTTTTTGCCTGACACAAAATTTCTCGTTTGCATTCTACCGGGCATTCTGTTATGAAGGGTGAACCTTTCCAATAGTTCCTGTAGGAAACACAAAGCCAAGTCGTAAAATTCGGTGTTTATGGAACAAAACCAAAGTCAAAATGATAAATTACTTGAAATATTTTTTAAACAGCTCATCATCGTCTTTCATTCTTTCGATGAGATCATGCCAATCTGTCGGTCGTAGTCCTTGCATCGAATAATCTGCTCTAGCTGAGTATGTCTTACGCCAAATTGGATTATCTAACATGTTTGCCTCTTGTAGATTCAAAACCCATGTTTCATGGTCGACAACCGATCGCGTCGTTTCATTGTGATCACCATCAACGTAATAGATTCGATAGCTTGGATTTAAATTTTGGTATGGTGTTACTGATGGCCCAATGTAGGCTATATTCGTTGCACGACCTAGAAACAAATTGAATTGGCATTGTGTGAAGCAGAATCTTCGTACAGGTAAATCGATCAATGCAAAGATGTAAAATGTATGGAATCATAGCAAATCAAGATTTGTGATTCACAACCAAACCGAATGACAACTTAATACTCAGCATTAAGTACTCACTCAAATTTTTCGGATCATAGAACACTTCAAACTCATCGCTATGCGTGTGGCCAAAAAACTGAGCGGTAACCGTGTTTTCAAAACGAGCAATAATCTCGTAATAGTTATGTGACCAAGTTTTCAAGCAATCCTCGTACCCTGGCGGAATATGTCCGACAATGTGTACTTTTTCGTTTGAAAATTCGGCCAATTGTAATTCATGTATCAACCATTTCAGCTGTGTAGAGGGATCTTTGGAATTTTCGATGAGCCAAAAATTCAAGTCATTGCAAGCATTCATGTTTAACGAAATGATGCGCAGGCCAGGTCGTGCTAAAGTTGAATAAAACGCACCCTTTCGCAGTGTGCTCGAAACATTTCCTACCAACCAACGACTCCAAAGCGTATTGATGTCGTTGTAAAAAACGGATATTGAACTGTCTTGCTCGATTGTTGGAAAGCTAAAAAATCGGAATCAATTGAACAATGTCAGCTACAATTTCAGATTTTAAGAGTCTTTTTGCCTTACGAATTGACTGGAGAACGCTCATGATTGCCCATCGTAGGAAATATCGGTATTCCTGGCAGTTTCTCTGACAATAATCGGACACTTTCCTCGATTGTGTTCATGACATCTTCATTGGTTTGCATCCAAACGTCATGAGCCACTAGATCACCCGTCCAAATCACATAGTCAATGTCCTGGAAGAATAGTTGAAGCCAAACAAAATTGATCATCCGAAATGAGATTTATTTGAAAAAAGAGATGGTTTTCCATGGTTTTCAAAAAAAAAAGTCCAATGACCGAATGTTCCTTAATACTCACCCTATGTGTCTCCGCAATATGATCCAAAAGATGCTCAAGAGTTCGCTTTGGCAAATCACATCGATATGATCCCCATTTGCCAGCGGCTGAATACGAAACATTGGTCATTCCATCGTTCACTCGACAGCATAACGGTTCATTGCAGACAGCGTTTGCTCCCTCAACATACAGATGATCGATGTGTGTATCGGATAAATGTAAAACTTTTAGGGTATGCACATTTTTCTTTGGCAATCGGACCTCTTTAATTTCTGGTTTTGGAAACGGTGTCAATGCAACATTCCACTTGTGTATTTCACGTTCAATCTTTTCGGTGCAAATTTCTTCGAAGAAGAAAGAACAAACTTCAGCCGCTGACATATCCGTGGATGAGTGCACTCGCCTTGCGATTCGGATTATCTCTGCACCCATCAAGGGAATGCCTGATTCACACACTCTTGGTGCTTGGATTTTCATGCGAATACACATTGCTACTCCAATTTTCAGAATTTTCTCTTCACTTTCGCCAATCATCAAATAGAATCGAAGCAGAGAGACGACTGTGCGAAATATCACAATGTTTATTAATCGGATTATGGCATTTGAATTGAATTATTTATATTTTAACTTACACCATTTGCAACTCCGACAGTTATTAACCAACACATTCGATTCAACTGACGTTGCATTCATCATAGATATCACATCTGCGAATTTGCTATTAAGTATGTAAAATCCATTCGTGACGTGAGATTCTCTTCTTGCTATCACAAATAGTATGGCGATGATTAAAAGAACTCTTTTCATTGTAATAAATTATTATTTATTATTATTATTACTAATAATGAATTCTTTCCTTTCGGTTATATCGAGAATTACTTAATTTAGCTTAGATGATAGTTACACTACTGACATGAATTTCCATTTGATTCTCCCATTTCGATGTTCGCCCTTTAAATACTCTTTTGTACACTGGAAATTTTTTACTGTTACACAGATTTATCGTGTGATTGAACTCCAATCGCGTATTAAAAATTATATGATCATTATCGTTTCGATACAGCACAGCTGATCGATATGAAAATGGAATAAAAAACACCCTCACATGGAAAAAAATCGTTCTAATTTTCGTTATCATTGCAATCGCACACGATCGCCATGGAATGTAACACGATTTGCGTATAAAAAACGTCTATTTTTGCCAATTTCAGCCTTTGTCTGCGCCTAGGCAGTGGCATTATTGATTGAATTGAAACAATCTTTCAATTGTTGCTATTGATTTGAATTGAGATTGGCTTCGAATCATGGGATAGTGAAAAACACTTTTTGGTGTGCAGTTGTACTCATCAAGGACTTGATTCTAATAACGCCCGAATTAGCACGAAATATCCATTCGGTTTATAAACGCAATCCGGCGACAATTTATCGTATTTTTATTCCATTGACGTAATTTGAAATTGGAAAATCATTGCTTTAGAACACGAACTGACACACACAAAAATGCGGAAATGAAGAACGAATAAGCAATTGCTGATGAAAAAACACGCGGTGTGTGCTGTAATGAATTGTTGAATTATACCAAAAATATGCAAACGACGGAAAAATGCCATTTTTTTCTCTAGTAAAACCAAAAAATTGATTAAAAATAAACCAATTCTTTGTATTAAACCGATTTTTAAACAAAAGACACGAGCCTTTTTCGTTTGTCTTGACTGTTGCTGTCAATGTGAACTGTGTGCGAATATTTATCGATGCTATCGACGGCAACAACAATGATAACGTACAGAAACATCAACGGAGAAGAGTGTGTCGTCACAAACTCAATCTATCGTCGGTGCACAATCGAACGCACATTAACTCGACGGCGTAATGGTTCAGTGGTTAAAGTGTGAGTTTAGTAATTAAATGGTCGCATGTTCGATTCCGCCGTAGGTAAGTACGAGGTAAGTAAAATTCGTTGGTGAATTTGCTCGATTGATTGCCTTTGTTCCTTCTCTTTCAGGTCTACCAATGGATGGATGATACAGAAATATTGTGTTGCCTCTGGTGTGTGTCTGCCTTTGCCAAACGAAAGGGGACACCACCGGAGGCCTGCACGTAGAATTGTATGGTTGTTTGTCGAAAAAACCAGTTTGGTTTTTTTTTTCATTTTTTTCTTCTTTCCTTTCGAAGGAGGAAAAACCTCAGTTCTTCCGAAATCAAACGTTTTTCTTCAAATCATAAAATTTTTCTCCAATTTTTGTTTCATTCCATACTTTTTTGAGATAACATATTGTCGAAACTATTCTTATTTGCGAAGGCTATCTATGAAATTTAGGAGAATCGATTCATAATGCAACATACTTCAATTAAAATAATGCAGCAATTAAATATCCCATGAAAAATTTGGAAAGGAAATAAAAAATTGCATGTGTAATTCGATCTGGCTCATAATATTAGATTATTCATTGTTTTGAATAACTTCATCGGGCACATTCTAATGAAACATATTGTTGTTTAAACAACAAATTTTCGATTTGCATCTCGTATTTTCGATCATGAACCACAATAAAATTCATGAGCAAAAAACGTTATCGACCTTCTCGTTTTTATTTTCCAGAACAAAATTGAAGTTTTGTATTTCATGAACAACATTGAAAAAATGTGTACTTGTCATGAAACGAGCCTAGTTTTTAATCTAATGTTTTCATTATTGTTTGATCAACAATCGAAACAACAAAAAAATCTGAAAAGTAGCCAATCACAATTACATCGATTTATGTGTCACTAAATAGAAAATTGTAAAAGTATCTCAACCAAAAGTGGCTTTTTGTATCACATCAGCAAAATGGATCATATCAGTGAAAAGGGTTTCTTGGATGAAGACTACGAGGAGGCGCGATGGCGAGAAAAAGAGCGAAAAACACAAGATCTACCGATCGAATATTGGACCATACAGAAATTGGTAAAATTCATGAAAATCGGCAATCAAGTGGTGACCAATGCCTGTCTGTGCTGCATTCGAGACTATGATTTAACAAAGCAACTGAATCAGCGTGCGATTTTTTCGATTGGTGGCCTTGAGACGCTGGTCAATTTGTGCAAAATCAATGATTTAGTGTGTCGTTTCGGCACACTGTACGTACTGCGGGAGATGTCAACGAATATCGACATGCGAAGGTACATGGTCGACATGAACGTAATCGAATCACTTTGCAAGATTGTTACCGAACCATTGCACGATATAAAATGTTTGGCAATTGATATTTTGGGCATTTTGGCAAACATTCAACCGGCCCGACGAATCATTCACGAATCAGACGTCGTTAACAAAATCATCGACGGTTTGAATTTCGACCGAAGACTTTTACAAAAAACCACAGAGGAAATGACCGCAAAAGAAGCCGTTTTCATCGATTTAGCGGTGTCAGCGTCGAAAGCATTGAGTACAATATTGAGTTCACTGAGAATTCTTACGGATGCTAAGAAGGGTGGCCTAATTCTCAGCATTAGCGAACTGTTGAAAACAGTGCAAGTGCCATTGATTCGTGCCGTGCTGCGATTGTGTAATGTTTGTTCGCATGATATTGTCATCCAGCTGGGATTGGAAACAGAGCTAGTGATTGTTGATGTGACGAAGCAATTGGCGTCGAAGGATCAAGGCCTGTTGACAGATGCCTGTGGAATCGTGGCACAATGCGGCAAAAGTCCGAAAACAAGCAAACTAATCCAGAAGAATCATGGACTCAAGCAGATTGTGAACATTTTATCAGGTGAAGATTATTGGCAAAATAACGATTTGATGCTGGCAGGCACAGCCGCCGCTTATACATGTGCAACACATCGAAACAATGCTCAGCAATTCAACAAATTGCGTGTATTGCCGCTCTTAACCAAATTTCTCTCGATGAGTTTCAACGATGACATTCTGGCGAATGTCTGCGGTTTCGCTTCTCAGCTGCTGTACGAAAAAAAACTCGTCGACATTTTTCTCCAGGACGATGCATTGAAAGTGATTTTGGATTTTTTCTACATCGAACACGACACGCTACGCATTGAATATTGTCACGTTCTAACGAAGGTATGCAAATACCCAGCATACGCACAACAAATGCGAACATTGGATGGAATCACATTTTTGTGGTCATTGTTACGAAGTGAAAATCCACATGTTCAAACAGCTGCATCGAATGCATTGTGCGAGTATCTGCAACATGATGACGGAAATGATTCGGCGGAGTATCTTCGGAAACTAGATAATGGACTGGAACTAGTAGCAAGCTCACTGAAATCTAAAAACGAAACCACATTGAATGCCATTTGCTCACTCATTGTCGAAATCGCCAAAGACACCTATAATCTCGCTATATTGACCCAATATCAAGTGGTTCCATTGCTTGCTGACTTGATACACACAGAAAATAAAAAAATTGAAGAGAAAGTGACAGCTGCCATTGCTGCTTGCACACCGTACGCGGAGAATGCGAAACAATTCGGTGAACTGAAAGTGATTCGATTGATTGTCAACTTGGTCACTTCGGATAATAAAAATGTTCGACGAGCTGCCGCAATGGCATTAGCCAAATTATCCGCTTATCCAATCAACGCCATTCTAATGTACCAAAGTGGCGTTGTGCCCGTACTGCTCGAAGACATTCTCTCGGACGATGCTGTTCTGAGACATGGAGCCGCAAATTGCCTGCGCAATTTGAGAGAGTTGACACTGGAAGCGGAACAGTTTTTGATGATGAAATTACCGAAACAACATTAAATTTTTGACGTTGACAAAAAAACTGTTTTTTGAGGAAAAATTTTTATAGCCCCATTTGAATAACGACCATAACAGTAATGAATTCGTGTTTTCCGTTTTGAGCATTTTATTGCATGTTTCAGTTTTATGCTAATTTCTTATTTAATAATAATAAACAAGTAAATTATTTTAATAACAGTTTAACACCCTGGTGTTTAACCATCTTTGATAATGATGATGCAAACACATTTTATTTCCATTTTAATGTGAACTTGTTCACTCATTGGTGGTGACACAGTACTTTTTCTTGTTGCTATAGATAATGAAAAAAGATTATTGGTGGGGGAAAAAATTCTAATTCAAATGAAAATGTTTGATCGAAGGAAGAAAGAAAGAGAAGAAACAAAAAAAATTGGAAAAAACCAAACTGTTTTTTTTTCCACAAGCAACCATACAATTCTACGTGCAGGCCTCCAGTGGTGTCCTCTTTCGTTTGGCAAAGGCAGACACACACCAGAGGCAACACAATATTTCTGCATCGATTAACCCACCCAATTCACATTGACAGCAACATTCAGCGGTATATTTCTTGTTTTTCCTCATTCCATAAAGTGACATTTCTTCATACAGAATCTGTTCCAAATGAAAGAGAGAGAGAGATGCGTTCTTTCCAAACTGACTCTCTTCATATAGATCAATCTCCGTAAATGAATGCAGAAAAAAAGTGAACATCTTTTTGTCGCATATGTGTGAAAGTTGCTAAACAAAAGAGTGTGAAAAAAGAGAGATTCAGTCAGCGAACACATGTAGCAGCATATGTTTCCGATTCAAGTGTATCATGGAACTTTCTTCTCATTCAAATGCATGCCCGAACTCTTAATCCGGTTAATTCTTTTCCTAATTTCGTGAAATTAATTACAGATTTGGTTCTTCGGAGCGTTGTTTCCACCATCGTCCCATTCCTCCCGTGACAAAAGAAACCATGACTTTTATTCAAAGACAAAGTTGTTGATTGTAATAGGTGGAGAACGGGAGTAACTCGTGCATCTCTCGGTGTTAAAGTTAATCGAATTCATTTCTTTCTTAACTTAGGTGTTGTAGAAAACGGAAAGGGGCTGTTAAAATGTTGAAAAATTACACGGTTGGCTTGGTGTAACATCCAACATGTCACCTGTGCGTGTTGGTGTGATTTGGCTCAAGTGAGTGATGTGATGAAATCAAAATGAAATTGACATCGTCGTTTACGCGGGAAAGAATTTTGTTGCTGCTACCGGCACAACAATGAAATCGCACCGTGTTTATTTCTCCAAGTGGATAGAGACAAGACGATACGGCGCACTCGATCTACGGCGAATTGAGTTTTTTTCAGTTCTTCACGAATGCCGTCGATTCGGATCAGTGGAGAGTGGCTGCTCAAAGAGATAGCATCGAAATGATTGCCATTACTGCCACATACACACATTGTTGGTATTCTTTACGATTGTTTGCCGATGGCAAAGTCAAATCTATGGTGACAACCTACGCAAACAATCATTATCACACATTGATAACGAACAAATGTCAAAATTAATTGAATCAATTGTACAATAAATTAATTTATTGATATTGAAGCTCAAATTTTGATTGCAATTCCATGGAATGGTTGCTATTTTCTATCGATTTATAGTACATCTGCAGATTTGATATTGTAATTAAGTTTAATCTGTCAAAATATTAGAGCATTCAACCGGAGATGAGAGTATTTCGTCGAATTTCAACAGATATTGCTCAGTTTGCTTGACCTCAATGGTCAACACAACAAAGTAATTGATCCAAAGTTCAATCGTATATCAAATGGACGACGCCTTTGAACTCCTAACTCAATTCATCCCTATGTGATGTGTAGACGCATTTCAAAATTGGAAATTCGCAATGAATTTATGGAAATCAAGTGGATTTGAAATGCGTAGTGTAGTTTCCAGACTACGATGTTGCTGAACTCAATCTTCGGGATATGAATTTTAGATGATGGAATTTCGACTCTTTTTAATTATCGTCCATTGATTGTTTTATTTTTCCCTTTCCACTCCGCATTCAAGTTTAAACTCATTGCACGTGGAGTGGGAATCAACTTCTGGCTGTCCCAAATTGGAAGCGATATAGAGCTCATGAGATTAATGGTTCTGAGTGTGTGTTGCGATTGCACGTCGCCAGGCACCTGTGACCTGAATTTTTAACAAACTGCAACTATATCATGTGGGTTTGCCGACAAACTTCTGCGCGATGCCATCCTCAATTGTACAGTCAAAATTTTCAATTTATATGCAACATTCTCTCATCTCAATGCCGAAATGAAACGCTTGTATCCTCCGTATTTTGTGCCGTTGGTGTGTCGTATATCTTTAAATGAATGTTTTATACTTCAATATGATTCTACTTTTCTCGTTCTCCATCCATGAATTGTGTGTCTTTTGTTGTGCCACAATCGTCGTTGTTATGCATTTAAAGGATTTTAAATTTTTTATCGCATGCGGTTGATCCGCTTTCCACCGCATCAATTGTCCTCCGAGCACACAATCGTCTTCTTATTTTTTGCGGAATGTAAATAAAAACCAAAATCATCGCATCATCAAACTCAAATACAATTAAACGCCTACTGCCACATTCATACAATTTGTTAATCGTAAAATGAAGAAATGTATTATCATTGAAGATGAAAAAAAACCGTCTAAAATCCATGTAAAACGTAATATAAACATTGGCTGGTCGCATATCATTAGCGGTTTGTTTGCAATGCCTCGATCAAGATTCCTTCACACAATTAGCTTCAGATAAATCAATCAAATTGAAACAAATGGCCGAACACAAACGAGATTTATTTTTCAATTCACAAATAAATCTCATGCTCAATCAGCGTTCATCAAAGCGTCGAGCTGAGCAAACGAAAAAGAATGCGGGATTTTCGTGCCATTGGCTTCTGTGTGCTGGTTTTTCTTCTTTGCTCGCCTTAAATAATGGGGACAATGAACGAGGGCGCCGCGCGCTCGCTTAGATGTAGCGTTTTACGTTTTTGTTTTGACTGCTGCGCGTGAAATTCATTCACAGTAGGAAATTCCAAGTTGGAATAAAGAAAAATGCTTCTTTTTTTAATTCCCGGACAAATGGGAAATGCAATGATAACGATACGGTTCTACTAGAACACAAAGTACCGCTCGCTAAAAGGAAATTCATTGCGATTTTTCTACGCGTTCTTTGAGAAATGGACGACGGTATATGCTGCAAAAAGACAACGGATTATATGTCACATACACACACATACACACAAAAACAAAAACAAAAACAACAAATTTTTCATATGCAAACGTAAATCCTACTTAATATGGAATACATTTTATTTCCGCTCTGAAGCATTTCACATCGAATGCCTGAGCAAGTTTCACAACCATGAAAGTACTGTGATTTTACCATTTACATACTCAAAAGCACACGCATTCGAATATATTATCAATGACGGAAATTGAAATTTGCCTTTTTTTTCTCTCTCTCTCTCTCTTTCTCTTCCCTGACAAAGAGAAAAAAGACATTCAACTGTTTCTCTTTCTGCCACTGATTCTTCCGCTGAAGTGGACTTGTGTGGAAAGAGAGAGATTTTTATGCAAAAAAAAAACATCAAACGAAACGAAAATTTATCGCAATATGAATTTTTGAACAGAAAATGAAGTCGACACACACAAACGCAGACAGGTGCTGTCGATCTGTGTGGCAAAAAGAAACGCAAAGCCAACGAATGAATAGAAGAATTTACACACATAAATTTTCACAGAATAATAAGTATGAAAATTTTAAAAGGCCGTGAAAAAAGAACGGAACGACAAAAAGTTGTCTTTGAAAGAGCTGGTTATTATTTAATCTGGGACATAAACGATGGCTGACTTGGAGCGTATTTTCTTTCCTAGTTTTGCTAAATAAATTGTTAATGAGATGTCTGACTGTAAACGGCAGCAGCACGTTTATTGTCTTTCGTCATATTATTGGGGTGACGGATGAAATAAGCTCGGTACAATTCGACTTGGGCGTGAATGAATAAGCGCGTTGGTGCCAAATTCCAAGATGGATCGGCCATATTTTCGGTGAAAAGTCACTTAGATCAATCCTTCAACAATGCAAAATCCACTTGTTATCCAGGAAAATGCTAGGGGTTTCACGCAACTTAAAATTCATTTAGAATTTAAATATTTCTCTCTTTTCTCACACATTCCCAGGGATTCACCAAAATCCCCATTATTTAAAAATATTTCAACATTCACCTCGAAAATTATGTTCTAGAAGTGTGTTTTGGTGGATCTTCAGGATGGATCAGACTGGGTTTGACAATGCCCTGGTCCATCCTGTGGATCCACTTCCAGAACCAGGAACGGTATTGAACAATCCTGAGGATCCACCAAAACCCACTTCCAGAAGTTTTAGATTAAAAAATTCTTAGATATTCCCAGTTTTATAAATAAAAAGAAGCAATATCTATAGTATACACATAAAATGGTTATATTTCCACCTATTTAGTAAAATCTTCGGCCTTCGAGTTTGCGTGAAACCCCTAGGGAAAATGTATATTCCTATGGTACATGTACCATCATAATGGGCCTCTTTTTGGTTCAACAAGGCAGAAATGAAGTTAACAATCGACTTAACAATTTTATCACATCAAGCGATAAACGGCGACGACGACCCCAGAAAAAAAATTACGGGATGAGACATGAACAGAAAAGGAACGACCGATGGCTGCAAAATTTAAATGTATAACATTTATTCCAACTGCTCTGTGCTGAGCTGCAAACATCACGCACATGACGAAATGATTTAGTATCGTAAACACTTCATACCCGCTTATATCGTCAATGTCAATAGCATACGGATGACGTCGTTGTCGTCATCACCGGCACTCGTACAAACAAAAAAGAATGTTCACGTTGATACGATGGCTTTTTTTCCTCTCTCTCTCTCTCCTTTCCATTTCCATTTGCATTTTCTCTCTCAGCACCGAGTATGTGCTAAACCGAAATGACACATGTGAAAAGTTTATTTCATTCGAAAAAGTCAAAATGCTGCTGCTGGAGAAACTCGTCATCGTGATGCACTTCGTGGGGATTCTCATGTAACGACCATCATCTAAATAGCTGAACAAATCAGAGCGGAAAAAATAAAGCAATGAAATGGTTCCGTAGCACACATAGACTTTGGATACGTGGGCAGCTTTGTATAAAACGTATTTCTCAATTGCCCACTCTCTCTCTCTCTTTCTCTCTCTCTCTCTCTCTCTCTCTCTCTCTCTCTCTCTCTCTCTCTGTCTCCCTGTGTCGTATTCAAATACGGTTCGTTTTATGGATATGCAGAGTAAATGTTATGACTATGTTCTTCGCTTTGCTTGGCCAAGCATTGAGCCAACGAACAATTCATGGCACACGGGAAATACGAGTCAGTGCGACTGAATTGAAAGTCATGATGTGTCCTCTCCCATTTTATTGTTTTCGATGAAATTGCGTCTTCTAAGCAGCAGCAGCAGCAGTAGCACTCAGTGGTGGACAAGCAGAACAAAATTGACAAAAACTATAAATCTCTTATCATTATGGAGATTGTGTGCTGAACAAAGAGTAAACCCAATCATAAATTGTGAATTCAATTTTGCAGCGAAGTCGTCTGTGTCTCCGTTCTGACTGCAACACTCATAACATCTAGGCCAATCGAAGTGAAAGTTGTCGGATTACGATGGGAAATTTGTCAGAAATTGAAAAATCGGCCATTCAATGACGTGACGACAGACATTTTTGCCGCCGAAAAAAAGAGTGCGAAAATAATTATGAATTGGGTTTTTTTCGTACACCAACAGTGACTTACATTTTATGGCAATCGTCTACAACATGTAATTTATGCCACATTCATGACTGGCACTATTTCTCTTTCACACAACCAAATAAACCTTTGCCTACCGCCCCTCATCCCGTTTCCCATCTCACATTCACGCTAATCCAGACACATAAGCATTTTACGTGATTTTATTGACTGCAAGCTAAGCATGAATGGATAATGCATTTCTGTTGTATCGGCAAATTGAATTTGAGTAAGTGACAATAAATTTTCTGGTTAAAGTTGACCTTTTTTTCTCTATCTTTGTCTTCATTCGTTCTCTTCAAATCCAGTGGAATTCGTTGAGAAAATTGATGCACACATCCGGATAAACAAAGACCATAAATACTACTTGTGTAATTTTCGTCTAACGACAATTTAATGCAACACAATATGCACGAAATTCGGCCAAACAACAACTTGTGTATCACTTCGGTGTGTCTGGTGTTGTAGATGCAGTTGTTTTTTTTCGTATCTTGTGTTATTTATGCTTCTGGCAAAAAATGTCTAGGATTTTACGACACAAAAATAGCTCAGCAAAGACTGTGAAGCTTGATTTTTGGGGGAGCTCAAGCACAAACTCTGTCTACTATGTGTATGTACTTTGAAATGTTGCCATGGTGAACAATCGCATAGACCATAGACAAACGTACAAATTGTGATTTTATTACGATCTGCTTTGCAACCGGTATTTCACGTTGATTAAGAAACGGAAACGTAATTTTTAAGTCTCACGGGAATCATTTTATTTTGAATAACAAACAATTTTTTCTTGAATAGAATTCAGCTATCGAATTGCGGAGCACTTGTTTGCGGTTACATATGAGGAAAATCTCACAACACTCATGGTGCTTCATTTAAATGACGAAATGGGAATGTTGAAAACATTCATCTTACTCTTGGTTGGAAAAGAATTTTCATTCAAACCGAAATGTGAACAATTGTTACTCAAACAATTCAATTCGGTCGTAGGGAACTTTGTTCGATCCTCTCAGATTAAAATGCCTTAGATTGATTGTGGTCTTTAAGTAATCTATCGATGTTTTTCTCTTTCAGTTTTGTTCTTAAAACGTTCAAATTGTTTGGAATTTGTCAGAGATTGTTACAAATGCCGGAATTGCAATGTTTTTGCCATATTTGAATGAACGTTGATTTTGAAAAGATTAGAAAAGTTCACAGTCTCCTGTAATCTAATCACTTTTTTCACATCTCAGCGCAGTTGAGATGAGTTACTCCATATACTATTCGGTGTTTTGAATACGGAGACTGTAATTCAGAAGCTCAGACGATGAATATGATGCATTATTTTCAACAGATTTTTTTTCCAGAAGGTCCGCCAACTATTCAAGAAAATTTCAAAGCGGAACGCTTGTTTTTCATACTAACAACAATTACATCCATGCTCATTTTCCACCAAATAATTCCATTTATAAACAAATGTAACAAATGCATTTAAAGAGAAACGAAGCGTTAATTCTCATGTGAACCCCTTTTATTTCAGTAGTATGAGTGTGAAATAAGTTGTTCTTTTTTCATCCTTGATGCTTCTTTTTTGATTTTCCATTGCTGTTTATCAAAAGGCTAAACAATGCGGTGCACTGACATTTGAAGGAGTGAAATGTTGAGCTGAGTATTTTTCAACGCCAACATTTTGCATTTAGAGCCGGAACCATGTATTTTTGATGTAAAGTTACGAGAAATTTTTTATAAGAAATTACAAATTGTCTTGTTGCTTCACGTTTGCTCTGTCAAAAAATTTGACTTTAAATATTAGCAATTTATTTGGATGATGATTCCAGCACAAATTACACAAGCTGTAGAAATTGTTGCAGTTTGTGTTCATTTGATGGTGATAAGAATGTTCACGAGTTGTTTGAAACTATGAACAACTTTCAGTTCATCGACCATCGAGCAGCCAGAGAGTATACGGTTGGCGGGCATTGCACGCTGGTGAGCATCAAGTGTGGCACAAATTGTGTACATGCACAAATTATACAGTCTTATCAAAGGAAGCATAACAAATGTGTTTGGAATGCATTTTGCATTCATTGTTGCTGCTATTTCAGGAATTTAAATGAAATAGTAGCCAGTGTATTGGGTTGTCGTGCGAAGTAGCCAACGACTCATAAAGCAACAACTAATGTCAGACTATTAGAGAAACATATCCGGCGATAAAATTGATGCTTCCAGATATTGCCGGAACTTCGGTATTCTCCACTTTTCATACAAATGACCATGTCTTTGAACTTTAAGTACACCATTAGATAGAATGGCTCAATTATGGTATTTGCTTCCAAGCGAACAAATTTCCTACAAGCAAAGATAACTTGTGTGATTTTTGTTTCACGCCAAATTCTAAATTTACTAATTTTTTTTTTGTCATCCACACTCACAAAAGAGAACTCCAAACACACAGAAAAGAATCCCCGGAAATTTTAGGTGTTCGCCGTAAAATTTGACATTTATATATAAATTTCTATGTACATTTTACCGGCAACACTTCAATTTTCCGGGCGATGACATAATTTCAAATATTTCAACAGAAATTAGCGCCATCTGTCACTTCAAGCGGTAAAATATATATAGTATTTGATAAAATGTTCGAAAATATGTCATCGCCCGGAAAATTGAAGTGTTGCCGGTAAAATGTATATAGAAATTTATATATAAATGTCAAATTTTACGGCGAACACCCAAAATTTCCGGGGATTCTTTTCTGTGTGAATGATTGTGTTAATTTGAGCAAAATAGAGTCGAGATATTTGACCTTTCTAAATGGAATGTACAAGAAAATTCCGAAAAAATAACAATTTTTTATCTTGTTTTTCCAGTAAATACGTAAGAGTACTCTTAAGCTTCACGAATTTCATCTTTGCCGCAATTTGATCTTTGCTATTTCAACCAAACCCATATTATGGAAACAACGTAAATGCGAAATTCCTTTTAAGAAAAATTGTTTTCATTTATATGTAGATGTGAAGAGATGAAAAAATATTTAGAATTTCTTAAAAGCTTGGAATAGGCTAGAACAATGGGAAAGCAAATTCACGACTCCGTTGAAAGACATGTCTGACGAAACATAAAATACGATTCATTTAATTCAATGGTTATACAATTTGAGTCTAGGCACTGAAAACCGGATGATCTGAATTTTATTCGAAAAGGGAAAAATTCCGACAGAAAACATTAAAAAATTACCCAAAGAAAGCGTTTATGCCGAAAAAAAATTGTCCTTGAATTGAACTGAAAAGAAAACGAGAAATCTTTGGGTTTTTCAGCTGTTGCATCATCTAATTAATTCGCATTTGTGCTGATAAGATTTGCCCAAAGGTCGTTTGGAATGCTGGGCATTACATTGTGTAACATTCATATATCCATCATGGAATGGATTCAAAAAGTCAAATGGTGGTCGCCAGTCGATTGCAACTTGATCATTTGTTCGTTTGCCATTTGCTGCTATTTTCATTCCGTTGAAAGCAACCGAGACAGCAAGACGAGAGCAATGCAAAAAAACTGAGACATTCCGCTTGACGACAATTAATGCTTTTGCACAGAATTTACAGAACAAGATAATTCCAATAACAAACAACGGCGAACAGGCGAGCGAACACAATGGAATATTTCGCATTTTCCTAGTGAGTCGAAGCGCGTCAATTCTCATGTGTATTTCGGCAAAAGAATCAAGAACTGTTGGTGGAGAACATTGTTAGTACGGCGTACACAGAATCATTTGAGTGGCGCGACCCAGAATTAGAAAATGTTAAATAAACAATGCACAGAGCGAAAGAGAGAGTGAGAGAAAGCGGGAGAGTGACAGAGGAGGGGAAGAAAAGAGCGTGGTTGCATGGTGGAAAAAACAAAGCGCAAAGATAACAATAACAATGTCTGTTTGAACAAGTGAATGAAAAGAAAGTGGCATGGTAAATGCGTGATTAACATTGATAATAATAAGACAAAATGGAATTGCCATTAATCTTTTTGACCAACATCGAAAGAGAGCCGGGCACGAAACAAATATCGAGAAGGTTACGAGCAAACGAATGCAGCACAAAGGAATTTCTCTTTCTCTCTATCGTGCGTCGACGAGAATAAAGACTCGCGATAATGGCTAAAATCACACGACAAAAGCAAATAAACAGTTCGAAACAAGATTTGCGTCGGCGGCCAAATGTTCTGCATTTTTTCAGAGCTGCAAACTTTTTCCGTTGCTCATTTTTCTGTGTCGAAAAACTTGGTTGCAAAATCCGTTTGTTTCGATGTGAAAAAACCTGCCATTTAAAATTCGTCTAAAATTATCGTTGTCTTTTTGCGTCTCTGTTTGATGAAAATTCATTGCAGCATGCCATCCATGCCATTGGCGGCGGTTTATTTGGCGGCGACGGTGAAATTTGATATGAGCATTGCAGCATTTTGAAATCATGTCGAAGAGTTTTGGCCAATACTCATTGCAGAGAAAAAGTGTGACAAATGCGAGTTGTGCTGGTGCTTCTGTTGTTGCGACAACGAAAACGACGACGATGATGACGCCTCCACTGCGAAGCTTCCAATTTCGGAACAGTGTGGTGTTCTTTTTATGCTCAATGCCATTATTCTGATATCAGCAGTAAGCGACGAACAAATGACACAGACATCTGTTGGACAGAAGAACAGAAACAACTGATTCACTGCTTTTTTTATACTCGCCTATCGCTCATTTGGTCACAATTCGCATTCATCAAACCGAAAGATATTTTCTAGCCCGAAAACAACCACCATCGCCATTTAATGTTTGCAACGAACGCCAACTGATAACTGCCTCATGTTTCTTGTGATTTGACTATTTACACCATTGACGCACGTATAACATAATGACCGTTGAGTTCAGTGCTGACTATAAAATCACAAGCATCACCAAGCCCAAGCACGTACGTAAAAACGATGCAAAATTGACATTGTCAACTTGACAATAGCGTGGCTTTGGCTTTTTCGATGCCATGTGATATAACGTATATATAAAACGTACGGTTTTTTCTCTCTCTGCGAGATATGGTGAGAAAAAGCGGTGACCAAAGCAAAAATATGACCTCATCTCAACACTGTGAAGGAGCCGGTTTCTAAATGCAGCCCATTTCCGTCATGCCACGAACCATAAACTAACCAAATGGGAATTTCAAATGCAATACTTATCTTGCAAGCGCACTATTTTTTACGTCGGATTCAAGGTAAACGATATGATTATATTTTGCTGAAAACAAACCGTTACCAATTCTATAACATCCACAATTAATGGCGAGCTTTTCTCTCGCTCGGAATGGAAGCACAAACAACTGGCATGAAAAAAAATGTTCATGTGTGAGCAAAGACTGTACGTGTACATTGTGATGCAAGAGTTTCGACGCTCAATTCAATTTGTTATCATAATTTACAGTTTCTGATTTAATTCGATATTGGTAGTTGTTTTGATATGATTTCATTTCATTAGTACAAGAAAAAGTTTTGCGTCGTCGAACGTTAAAGTTCAGTGTCATTGAATTAAAAAAAATGTGGGCGGATGCCTAATTATTTGCAGTATACATGCGGTTTCACTATGCGAATGAGAATAACAGTTTGATAAGGGCAAATGTGCACTTCAATCAGAATTGGCAAACATTTGTGTGCCACTGTGTTCAAACATTGATCAGAAACTTGTTTGAAGCGATAAGTACATGGCGATAAGTGCGCAAAAAATGAAGAGTAACATTCGGTTCGGGCATATTTTTCGATTTATTCGGTACCCGAATTCCAGAATTTTCTGAAGAACATACATATTTTTTTCCATAAAGCCCTTTGAGCGACAATATTTACCCGGATAAACGCAAATAGAAAAAAAAATCGTCAAAACACGAAGGTATTCATTTGAAATGTTGCGTTTTAACCAATCTGTTGTGTGATTGCAGTTTTTCCGTTTCTTCGAAAGTGTGCCGTTGTTTCCAGTATTCTTCGGTTGTTTCATGGTTAAATTGGGAAAAAGGAATCAATTTTTTGTCGGAATGACGCGTATCAAATTGCTGATGGTAATAAAATCGAACAGCATCCGCATCGTATCAAGCTGTTTGTGACTGATGATATTGACCAATTTCGATTTGATTGAACCCGTTTGAAACGTGCTGCGTGCTGTGTGCGTGTGTGTGTGTTGTTTGGCAAATGTTCGATATCGATTTGCAGCAATATGCAAATGGAAAGTGATTCGGCCGCATTAAATGTGTATAGTGCTGTGCATTCGCCAAAACGATAGTTCGGTCTTTTTCCGGATTTTGTACAGCTCGAGAAATCGAATAAATATCAAATTGATGCCGTATCATATCAATGAATGTGCTTGTCAATATGTCGAGATCACTTATTCGCAGCCGATGCATGAATATAAAAGTGGTGCAATCGATATGGGTGAGCGTGGGTGTGTGTGTATATTTACTATCCATATTTGGTATGTGTGTTTACTGTGCATATTTGTGTTGGTGAAGTGGAGAACCTGTTGTTGTGGTAGATGGATTTTGTTATGGTGAACACGATTCACACATTATCTCGTTAGAATGATAATAATCGAACAGATTCGTCTGCATATTTTTCATGGCAATCACAGCAAATCAGTCTGACTTCAGCATTCAGTCAATATTTTTTCTATCATTTGGCATCTCACCACTGAATAGTTCATGGTTTTGCTTACTCATCACACCTTTTACATTGTTGGTTAAGCCTTGCAGCAAGGCCCTCACTTACGTTATAGTTCTTCTGCAAAACACACTGATTACTGTTGTGATCCAACAGTGTTTGATCGTACTTGTACCGTGCATGAAGTAAGGACTGAAGAGTAAATTTGTCCTAATTTTATAAGGAAAGTTCATGGATTTCGAAGAAATGCCTAACATTCAGGTAAAAAAAAATCAATTAACGTACTATTTTGAATGAATTCAAGAATTTCAAGTATGTGCTTCTACAATTGTTTTTAGGCCACTACAATTAATTCTGGGCTACTACAATTATTAAAACAGTTTGGACCAGTTTTGGAGCATTTTTCCCCCTACAAAAACAAAAACACTGCTGTTGTCAAATAAGTTGTTGAAAACATCAAAAATCGGACGACTGATTTGAATTCTACATTTTTTCTACAATTTTATGGACCCTAGAAACAATAAAAGAAAGATTTAGTTTGTTGAAAGTTCGATTTGGGACCAAGATTTGAGTATTACCGATTTTGGACCAATTTTCATGACTAGTTACGATATCGAACGAGCGGGTAGACATATTTGAAAACAGACAATTGATTTGAATTCTACAATTTATCTACATTTTTTTGAAAACATTCTCCATTCGAAAAAAACATTTGATTCATGGAAAATGCGTTTTTTGACCAAGATTTGAGTAACCCCATTTTGGAGCGGTTTTTCGATAGCCGACTACTCAAAAAAATTGTTCCTACATAAAAAAAGTAAATACACTTCATTAAACTACATAAAATCTACAATTGAAATAGCCCTACCCGAAACAAACATGTGTTTTAAGATTGCTGAGCATCTCAGCATTTCGTAAGGC
>NW_022595248.1:4733047-4753287 GCF_009176505.1 Sitodiplosis mosellana | reverse complement strand
GCCTTACGAAATGCTGAGATGCTCAGCAATCTTAAAACACATGTTTGACCCGAAATCATTTCGGCAAATCTACCAAGATTTGAATATTCATCTCAAGAATTTTCTCTTCTGGAATTGAGAAAGGTATTTCTTCAAGCTCATTTGAAAACAGTCGTTGAACTAAGGTAAAACAATTCGAAAATGCTACCAGGAAACGCCATTAAGCAAAATGAGAGTACGAAATGATTGAATTGTGCTTTGAGAATGGATGAGCTCTTGTGCGATTCTTCAACTTGAACCTAAATGATTAAATATATGTGCCAATACTTATTTGTCAAATAGCAACTATCCCTTTTTTGCGTTCATCCTTGTTTGGTCCGAGAAAAATCTTCCGTTGTTCCTTCCGAAACGAAAGAAGATTTCACGTTTTTGCGACAGTGTTCTTTGATTTCGGTTTTAAGTAATCAGTGCCTCAATTGATCAAATAAAATTTTATTTCCATTTACTTGTGCCAAATATTAACATCTGAATCAGCAACCCTTTTTTTCTTCATAGAAGTGATGTCTTTTCCGTTCCTATTCTCAGGTACTGAATCGATTTGAGTTGCCTTAAAACGAGTCATTTGAGTAGATTGCAAAATCACAGGAAACGAAGCCAATGGCGAGCGCTTTATTTCATCTCAAATTTCAATAACCCAAATTCCGTTCGCTTCAACTTTATCGCTACGACGCTTTTTCACGCCTTGAAAAAACGAGAGCAAGTCGAAAATGGCAAACAATCAATTTCCGTCCCAATTTTTCGAACTTGTTTCTCGTTCAGACGATGCTTCCGCGCCAGAAATTTCTCAATATTTGATAATAATTATTGCATTAAATCGTTTCCGGCCAAGAAATTTGCATGCAGCAGCCGAGGCGAGGCGAGAGAGCGCGGCGTTAGATATTTCGGAGTGCACAGTGTACACTGCACATGACTGTATGAAGCAACAACAATTTGGTGCTGCATTTTGAAACGAAAAGTCAATTACGCGTTCACTAGAGAAAAGCACTTCAGGTTGATTGGATGCATAATATATTCGCTGGAACATAGTACTAATGAACGGAGTGTATATCACTTGAACGGTTCGAGTTGAACGCGCCGCGAGTGAGAGCATTGTGCGAAAGTCGGGGAGTTCGAAACTGTGCCAAAGCTCTGAAATGCGATCAAAGTTGAAACACACATAAGCATAAGTTGATTAAACAATATTCGTTAACTGATTAATGCATTTGGCAGACTGAAATTATCCGATTTCGATGCAAACCAGGCCAAATGATTTGAATATTGAAATGTAGAGTTTTTCTCCGAGAATTCCGATTGAGGAACGCACAACGGGAATTTTGTTTGAAATAAAATCTTCAACAAATCCACGCACATGTTTGCAGATCAAGTTTGTGAAGCAAAAAAGTGAAAAGTAGAGTGCAATTACAGTGATTTGCTTTACCCCATTGTTCTCGAATTGCTTCACGGATTTGCGAAAATGCGCTGCGAGAAATTTCCAATTAGCCACCATAATTCCGAAAAGGAACCTTGGAACATGTCAAGAAGTACGCGAAAACTTGAGTGCATATTTGATGTTGCTTGTTCATAACGCTTTTAAATCGTTTTCGCAATAGAATTTAATTTGGGAAAATTTTAATTATTGCAAAGAGAGAGAAAGAGCGCGAGCGGAAGGATAATCAAATTTCATTCGAAAAATTACTGCAAGCTATTTAATGTTGGTAAACTTTGAATTGAGCACACACACACACACACACACATTCACATTTTCCATTTACTCTGCAAGAAAAGCGTCGTCGATTTTATAGTTTCTCGATGATACGCTGTAAACGACGCATAAATATTCACAAAGTAAGTTTGATTTATAACATTTTGATGTTAAACGACTACGCTATTTGCCATACTTATCGTCGAGGTTGTTGCATTTGCAGAGACACCCTTAGTGACATTGACAGCCACTTGATGTTCACCTGTCATTCAAATTTACAACTCGATTTCGTCATTCTCTGTCGACTTTGGAATGTTCTTTTAATGTTTCGCAACCTAAACAAAGAGTTATCCGTCTATGCGGATAAATGGCAGCTCATTCGTTGCAAAAAAGGGAAAACAAATACAAGGAAAGCCACTCATTTCTTTTGTTTTATCCGTTGCGCCAATGTTGCGGAAGAGTTGTGTTTCTTTCAACTTAAGAAAAACATATATGCAAACATATCCGACGTATCATCGTTTACGACCTAAGACAAGGAAAAGCCGACAATAAATTCCAACGAATTTTACGTGTCGAGTGTCTTGAGGGAGAGAAGGCTCTTCAGACGCACGTATGATTAGATGCGTGCCCATTGACTTTTCCCTTCAAGAGAGAGAAATAGAAAAAAGAAAAAAGAGAAAAAACCCGTAACATGACGATAAGCAGCTTTGAAGAAGTGTGCTTATACAATTTGTATCTTTTTGGAATTTTGCTGGCATCTCACGACGAAAAATCGACGCGAAAAAGTACGAAAGAGCGAAAAGGCAGAGCAGCATATTTCGTTTCGTTTTTTTTTTGCTTTGTTCACACAGTAGCACACCAAACTTTTGGTGGCTGCAAAACACCTACGAGCTAGGGGTTTCACGCAACTTAAAATTCATCTAAAATTTCAATATTTCTCTCTTTTCTCTAAAATTCTCTGGGATTCACCAAAATCCGTATTATTTCGAAATATTTCAACATTCACCTTGAAAATTATGTTCTGGAAGTGGGTTTTGGTGGATCTTCAGGATGGATCAGACTGGGTTTGACAATGCCCTGGTCAATCCTGAGGATCCACTTCCAGAACCAGGAGCGGTTTTGAACAATCCTGAGGACCCACCAAAACCCACTTCCAGAATTTTTAGATTCAAAAAATTCTAAAAAATTCGAGTTTATGAACAAAAAGAAGCAATATCCATAGTTTACACATAAAATGGTTTTATTTCCGGCTATTTAGTAAAATCTTCGACCTTCGAGTTTGCGTGAAACCCCTAGCCTACGAGTGTGAAGAAGCCTTCAGCTACATACTTAATGGTACTGCTTGGGCGACACTCTTTACACAAGTGACACATTGCACGTGTGTTGAAACGCATGTACAACCCAATGGAATCCATTATTAATTTACTGTGTGTTTTTTTTCGCTCACGAATAAAACATACGTGCAAATGTAATTCTGTCAGCCTTTTTTTTCCCACTTGCTCTCTCTCATGTTTACGCTGTTGTGTTCATTGTTTATTTTTTGTTTTTTTCATTTGAAGCTTGAATTTTTTTGCTCATAAAAGCATTTTTTTAGCCATGAACCGCTTTGGGAAAAAATGTAAATATGTGCTTCAATAATTTATATCGATACGTGTTTTTTTCGGGAAATGGTCGCATGATTTGTGCACAACAACACATTTACATGTAAAGAGAAAGGGAGATCATCGGTACTTTTTGCTGATTTTTATAACCGTTGCTATGCCTCTTTTTTGTTGTATCCATAATTTAGTTTGAGTCAGAAAAACAAAGTTCGCTTGCTCTTCTTCCTTACTCTTCATAAGCCGCCCTTATTGAAATGGTCCGCAAAAAAACTATTACTATTTATTCAATGCGATAAACGAGCATTTATCGGAAAATGCTGTGCTCGAACAGTTTTGATGAATAAATAAAGCGCAATTTTGTATTTTTTTGTCCAGATCCTGCGTGTCGACAATGCAAACGACAGTGCAAACAACAATACGAACGAAATACACACACAGTTCAGTTCGTCAACTCGAAACTATATTTAATCTTTTCGATAATCAGAGCACACTTCGGCGAAGATAAGAAACGAATTGCGAACCCTTCAAAATTCCGTAACAAAATTGTCTGCATCGAACACAATGTCTCGATACTATTTGCTTATAATCACATATATTTGTAACGATTATCCATCGAATGAGTGAGACAGAACGCGAGCTGTCTGGCTGTGCTATGCTGTCGTCGTATTCAAAAGTGCATCCACTTGGTTATACAATTTGTGTCTGGTGTTGAACAGACCTTCTTGAGCGTGTTCACGCGCGCAACACAAAAGCAGATTGCTGAGCAAATGATCACACACAACACAACTTTATTTACTGAGTGTCGCATCGATGATGATGATGATGGCAAAATGGAATTGACGATATCATGAACGTGAAAGTAAAAATTGTTTTGTCGAGCGGGCGATGATTGGATGCGTTCGATGTAGATCGATGTAGCGTGAAGCATGAACGAGCGTGTTTTTGTCAGCAAATAAGAGAGAGGGAGAGGGCCGATATTGATGTCGATTTTGTTTATTCCATCACATTTTCCATATTATTATTTATGCAATTTCAACAGTTTTTGAACAAGTGCGAACGATGAAACGTGTCACTGTTCATTTGCCAGAAGAAATCTTCGAGTTATCTCAATTTCAAGACATTCAAGTTGAAAATGCACACTTTTCAAATGTATCCAGCAACCGAGCGATGTTGCAACTTGCCAAGTTACTGAAATATCGGATCTGCGACAAAATATTGTATAATAGTTTTATTCGCTCTCTTAAACGGAATCCCGTACCTCCGAACAATTTTACATCAATAGAGAATGGATAGGGAAAAACACACCATTAAGTGGAAAACACCTCGGTATATTGAATTGTTTTCAACACTCATCACGAATTCGCTCAGCACAATTCTAGCGTTTATCCAATTGTTCATTTCAGAATGCTATGCCAAAATGTTCAATGGAAAACGGCAAAATGTTTCATTTTCATGAATTTGCAACATGCAAGTGGATGCACACTGCACAGCATGTGGCTCTATAAGTGCCACAAGAATATTTATGCAGACGACACTCATTTAGCAAAAAGCTATGGAAAACTAAATCATTTTCATTGTACGATTTATGGTGGCGCGCGTTTATTGTTTCCTTCGCTGCACCAACCCATTAAAACTACATTTTCCGCTTTTGTTATTATTATTATTATTATGAGATGCAGGAATGATGCTTGATCCCGGTTAATTTTCTACATCAACAAGTTTTATCTGTTTAACTGAAGAAATTACATTTTACCCGACGTGCTAGTCCTTTGTTAGCCATCTCACTATTTTATGACTTGATGATATATCATTTGTGCGTTTGTTTTTGTTTTGTGTCTGTGTGACAGCAATGAGATGCAAAACGAATGAGAGAGAAAAAAGAAAAAACCGAAAGAAAGTGCTCTATCTCTCTTTCGCAGCGACTGAGAGGTGGAAAGAAAGCAAAGATGATGCTTGTGCTTGTTGAAGTGATGTTTTTTGCTTCAGATGTGACGACGCCTTCACACTCATTTCGAATGCATCGCACATTTTGAAATGGCTTTTACGCGTCAATTGCTTTTCATGGCAATGTTTTACGAATCTCGTTGAAACTGACTATTCAGTCACGGGCAAACGGGCAGAGTTTTCAGAACACATTTCAAAATATCCATCTCATATTTTGATTTGGGAAATGATTTTGCCTTCCGATTAGCCATAAACCGATTTTTCATAAGCGTTTCTGAAATCGAACAGCACTTTTGGTTCAATGTTCTGGCACTGGCTTAAGCCGACAATATCATTTAGCTTTGGATCAATATTGGATTCGACAAATTTCGATAGCGGTCGATAAAAGGCAATCTACAACACCGTTGATAAAAAAAAAGAATAAATTGACTGTCATTCAATGAATGTGAAAAAGGATGGCGAACGGCTGAACAAAAAACAGAGGAGAGACCAGAGAATGCAGAAGAGAAAAAGGGCAAAGTAGAGCGAGACGGAGAAAAAGCTAAAAAACGAGAAAAAAGGAAGATAATCCCAACTGTTGACAAAAAACTCGCAACGACAGTTGGTGGAACGTCGTAATATTATACGCCGGATTTAACCTTCTGGTATGTCATTCACAAAGTATTCCTCATTTAATGATGTTTCATTGTGTTTATTTGGAATTGATGCCATTGAAATTTCTTCTCTCTCTCTCACTCAACCCATCAGAGTTTTGAATTGCGTCTGCTCTAATCACTCGTCATTCGACTTTAGTGTGGAGAAAAAAGAAGCTGATTTCTCTCACCAACTGACCTATTAAGCAATTGCAATGAGTTTTGAGTGTGAACTCGACGTTTGTAATCATAACTCGAAAATGATGTCATGGTAGTTGCATGCAGTTCGCATACCATATCCACAGTTTGATTTCGTGCGCAATCTATGAAATTAGTGAAAATGACGTTACACGTAAATTCAGTTCGCAGTTTCTCTCTTTCACTATCCATTTATCCATCTCTCTCGCTTCATCTCGCCTTCGCTTTCTCTTCCTTGCATGCCACCTCATTAATGCCGTCAGTGACAAACCGCCACTCGAAGCACACATACAGAGCGTTCGCTTGCGCCGAAGAAACTGAGCGCGTAAATTGCGGTTGATTGTGAATCATGTTCCCATGATTTAATGTGCCCTTCAAGCGACGCGTTAGCTCTGGTTGTAAATATTTGCAGTGTACGACTTTCAGCCACAAGTGCAATGAATGTAATTAAAACTGCGTTCGATGTTAATCATAATTTCTGACATAAGAAAATAATTAGCGAATTGCTGAAACTACATGCGAAAATTTTCCTTTCCATCTGGCATTTTTTTTGCTTGTCATCAAGTGCATTTGAAAAACACATTTTATTTTCTCGCAGCAATTCACATTTGCAATTGTTTTCCAGCTAAAACGATCGAATATATTCTCGCCACAAAGTTTCAAGTTCGTTTTTGTTTTGTTCTGTTTTTCCCTCTTCAATCCTTGGCTCGAAGAAGCACAAACTTTTGTTTGAAAAACTAAAGTTTAATTCAATTGGGATTGCGTTGCAAAGCAATGCAACACGTATCCCAAATGTGGAAATGTAATTATGTTCTGCATCCACCGCTTTCTGCCATCATTGTCGACATCATTGTGTTAAATATCAACAGCTCATTTCATTGCGGACGCTTTTTTGTGGTTGGCACACGAAACGCTGCTGTATTTCTTGCTGTAAATGATTTCTAATTAGTTTGAATAACGTTTCAAGATTTCGTTGGTCGATTCGTGAATTTCCCTCGAGTGAAATTCTTGCCATTCGATTGTCAGCGATAAACAAAAGCCAAGAAAAACGGAAAACAACGACACCTGCTTTGTTTGACGAAAGATTTGAAGTATCTAATTGTTTGTTCGCTCATTTTAATCGTTTTAACGCAGAGAAATTGCAACTTGGATGAAAAAGCACCAAGTTTCACCAATTCAAAGAGTGCGAATGTACAATGTACATTGTACATTGTACATTGTACATTGAAATATACGTTTATTTTCAACTTCTCTCTGCCTTTCTCTCTCTCTCTCTCTCTCGTTTTCATCCCTATTCGTCTTCATCGTTTTCTTTTTGTATTTTTTTTTTGCTCAGGTTCTCATACATAGCAACCGTTTACAGAATGGTGCTACACAAGCACACCAGGAATACAGAGAGTGAGCAAAAAACGTGTCTACGTAATCCTGTATCTTCTTAAGGGATGATTCAGAACCACTATCAAATAGTTATTTCAAGAGGTGAATCTACTCATGCACATTGAATTACGAGCCACACAGAGCAAAAAAAATACACAAACACACCACCATCGGTTTGTGATGTAATTTTCGTTTCACCTGCAAAAAATTGAAACGGTTGTACGTTTTATGATCAAGTATTTTCGTGGGAATCCTTAGCATTTCTATCATCAATCGATGTCACTCACGGCAAACAAGTAAAAAAGAAACGAAGAAGAAAAAAATGTGGTAAAACGAAGGCAAAAAAGTTGAAACTTAAAAAGGAGAAAGCTCGACGGTGCAAAGCAAACAATAAATAAAACTGTAAAAGGGAAGTTGTGTCATTGGTTTCGCCACAGAGCCATACAATCAAACCAAAAAAAATGCTGCACCGTAAATGGATCCGTGCAATGATTGCGAGTGGATGAACATGACTGTAAAAATAAATAGTGATGCACAACAGATCGGTGGTGGATCAGTGGCAAAGATTGGTACGCTGTACAGCAGAACAACTTTTCAAAAAGTAGGTGAAGGGCCGTTTCAAGAGTTGTGAAAATCAAATGAACATTTAACCAACAATAACAGTTCGCAGAAACATGACAAGACAACCAAAGACAATGGGTCGGAAGCGCAATTCCAATGTCAACTTGGCATAATCCATCTCTCACGCACGCACGCTCTCACAAAAGTATACCCAAAACGATGCAATACCATCTGTGAATTGAGTCGATTTTGTCACACACACTGTGTGTGACACACATCAACCGAACTGAACGGAAACAAAACGAAAAGCACACAGCCAATCACAGTTGATCCGGCAACAGCAAAATAAACACAAACCAAACGTAAACCACCCGAAGGAGAGAGAGAGTAAAACAACAACGAACGTCTCAACCAAATCACATAAAATCATCATTGACGAAGCAGTATAGTGTCGCGACGTGAGAAAGCAAGACAACACCAGCAACATGTGTATAGGAACATGTGAATTCGGAAGCAGAACCATGTTTTGTCCCATAAAAGTTTATTGTGTGGCACTGAAGACGACAACGACGACAACTATAGCCGACAAACAATTTTACCCGCAATTTTTCATGTCGATGAATGTTCGATGTCGTTATTTCCTACGTGTACATCACATGTAAGTGGCTTTAATGTTTTTACCATTTCTCGCTGATGCTACCATATGCCGTCTTTTTTTTACTCTTTGTGTAAATAGTTTGCGGGCAATAAAATAAGCAAAACCAAATGGGAAAAGAAAGGGAAATCGAGGAGAAGGAGAGAGATTTCGCCCATTCACGAGCACACCACACAAAACGATGAACATTTCTAATCCAAACACACAAATTACAAAGCAATGCAAAAGGGATCAAATGTTTTAATATCCATCATGTTGGAAGAGAACGATTTAAGTACTTATGTGACAAGATATAAAACGCTAGACGATTGCATTCAAACGCCAAACAAGTTTTCGTGTGCAGATGATGAAAAAAAGACACACACAACAAATGCAAGGAAAACATTTCACTGTTGCTGTGCGCGCTGGCAAATAAAACTTTTTTACCCAAAGATATTTATTTATTTCTCGTTTGATTCGCTTTTCCACCCAGAGCTGATTGCACTTTATTATGTTGTATGCTTGTAAGCGAGCGAGAGCGATCTGTAGAGAGAGAACGAGAGCAAGTTGGAGCGAAAAAGAGAATAAGAGAGAGAGAGAGAGAGAGAGAGAGAGAGAGAGAGAGAGTTTTACAGTCGATTTCACCATTTTAATAATTTTCAAAGACATGTTTACCACTTGTTTTCAATTTGAAAGGAATTTTCAACAAGTTTGTTTTGCAATTTTGATTGCGTTGATCATATTTTTTTTGCTTCAAACCACCTCGAATACTTTTAATATCCCATAGCGTCGGCGACTGAAAGGTGAAAACAGAAGTTCACCGATATTTAACCCACCTTTGCACATATTTTAAAATCATATATAGATATATGTAATAGTTGGAATTTTACCAAATCGATCGAAATTCGAAAAGAATTTTCGAAACTTGGTTTTAACTGCAAGAGAAAATGTACTTCGAATGGATTTATTGGAGTCGAAATTTCTTAATAACTGACACCAAAAACACCACAACTTGACGAAGTTTTACTATACTGTTTTGGTGGTCCATTCAAATTTCGTCTAGGGACATTCTATCTATACCCATAACCATTATACCATTTGCACCTCTATTTTCATGATCCAAAAAGTACATCTTTCGCTCAATAAAACGTACGTTGAATTCAACGTGCACCTCGGATGTTGAACATGGTCACACAACAAATGAGCGTGTTATGTCGTCGTTATCAAGTGAAATGCACGTGAAATTCTGTTAAATATATTTCGGTTGGTGTAAGCCTGCTTAATCCAATTCGATGTACACATTATTTAATGAACATCCAGGGTGCGCTCGCGCATCACGACTCATAATGATTATTTGACTAGTACGAAACTTATTTAGCCTGTAGTTAGTTTTCTTGCTCCCGGATACATTTTAAAATGCACCATTACTTATGCCCCATAAAACGAGCTCCGTGGATGGGTGTAGAGTGTACACGGCGTGACATTTTGCCTACCTGCTCGCAAAAATATGCAAATTTTAGGAGGTTGAACATTATAATAGAGACATTTAGTCTTAGAAATCTCTCATGTAAGATGCCGCTTATTTATTACGCATGTGACCCCGTCGAAATTTATTTGCTGTGTAATTTCCATTTTATTTAAGTTTAAGTTAATAAAGTTACGCCACTGTTGTGTGACGCTATTTAAATTCAAATTGAGATAATAGTTGCGAAACTTTGACGGCCTAAAAACAATTTAATTGAATTTTCGTAAATACGGCTTAAGCTGTTGAATGTCTGTTTTAGAAAAATATCGACTTGTTGCTGTATTCATATCGATCGAAGGGAGAAAATCGGAGAATAATGGCACAGTTTTGGGAAACATAGACGGTTATTTCTTATTTACCCAAAAAAATGTGGCTTATGAACACTTTCTCTTGTTTTCTCTTTTCTTTTTTAACATTTACGTACCTTTGAAAAGAATGGGCGCCTTTTCCACCATTTAATTTGAACCTCTGAAACCATTTACAAAGTGCCGGTTTAAGCTTAACGATGGTTTGGCGATTTTACAGCATTCGGTATCAATTTGCAAATTGATTAAAACGATAATCGGTCGGTAAACAATGTAGTGTCAATAAATGAGCATAAATTCAATTTGTAATTGTGAGATGCTATCAATTCGCTTCGGGTTAGCGGAGAATAAACAGAAATCAACCCTACGCAGAGACTGCAGTCTGACATCTCTGCGATGTCACATGACATACGATCTAACTCTAGGATTTCACTCTAACATTGCTCGAATTGAGTAAAACCTCATCGATGCTTGAGTCAAATTCGAAGCACATGAAACAAACCTGTTGACATAACGAAATGGCAACACATGGAAAAATCGCTCAAACAAGATAATCGGTGCGGCATTTGAAGCATCGCGCTCACATGGTGCAAACATGGAACAGTCAGTTGAAAAAGTGGAAAATGTCTTGAGCGAAGGAGCGAGCGAGCCAAAATGAAAACATTCCGTGTATTCTTCATTAGTTTAATCAAAACAGTGGCTTTTTGATCGTAAACGTACCACGTGAACCATCGTGCAGCGAGTGAGCAGAATCACTCGCTCTATCGCTGAGTGTCTACTAACTGGCAGTTATTCATTTTTCTGTTGCTGTTGCTGTTGCTGCTTCTCTTGCACACTCTGGCAATGGCACTCATTTCTTCGGTGCTCTCGAATTTTGACTCGTCAAACCTCTCGCTCACTGTGTGTCTGTATATATAACTCTTGCTTCGTTCGTTCACTTGCTTCGACTGGCTCTGTGCAGTGTACGTATGAATCGCCCATTGCTTGAGTTGTGGATGGTGCGTTAGCACAGTTGCCTGTTGTATTTGCTTTCACCTTCTCTCTCTCTCACTCGGTGTGTGGAGCTGTGCTGGATTGGATTGTGTGTGGCAACAATTTTAATTCAAACATCAGTAACATCGCATCTTTTGAGTCAGTTGGCTCGTGAATGCCGCAGCGATAACACATTTTTCCTGAAAAATCAATCCTGACAGACAAAAAAAACAGCTAAATAGAAAATAAAATCGGAATACACATACACATAAAACCTAGAACCAAATAACGAACGTTGATAAAACAAAGTTTTTGAAGAAAAAAATAAGAATGGAAAAAAGTAAACAAAAAATAAAGAAAATTTCTAACGAACGAGACAGATAGAGAGAGCCGTCAGAACGAGATCGAAAATAGACAGAATAAAATGTAAATAAAATATCTCTGTGCGACTTTTGCAATCAATTTATTTAAAGTAAATCTTCGCTTATTTTATTCAGTCGATTTTTGTTTCTTTTGTTTTTTCTTCTTTTATTTGTTGTTTTTTGTCGTGGCCTTTTTGGTGGTGATGAAGATGGTGGTAGTTGCAATACAATAACAGAACTTGTTTTTTTTTGTGGTTGATTCTCGACTTTATGCCCAAGAAAAACAATCAAATGGAATAATTGAAAAATCTTGTTTCAGTGCAAAATTGTCTTGGCTCACTTTATGATCTTTCACCGAATGAAATGAGAATGAATTTGATTTTATTTTACTCAGCTCGGCAAGGAAGGAAGAACTTTTCAGTTTTAAAATGTGCATTAACGATTAAAATTTTTTCAAATAATTCAAAATAAACCAAAGAAATGAGCGAAAAAAAAATTCATATGAAAATCAAGTGGAAACACATCACGATTTTTTTGCATTGGATAAAAAAGTTCAGGCAAACGAAGACATTCATTTGAGAAGTTGGCGTTATTCAAGAAATGCATTTCACATTTTTTTTTTCCACTTTCTGACTCAACGTCGCTTTTTTTAAAATCATAGACGAGAAGTTTTGGAGCGTAAAGCTCGTTATTTCTTGAGTAGATTATTCGATTTCTATGTTCGTCGTCGTTGTCGCTTTTCTCGGTGTGTTTTGAATTTTTCCCACGATTTGGTCGTTACTAGGAAAAGTGCTTATTACTACTTTTGGCCGAGTTGATAATCCAAAACTTGTGATAATCAGTTGATTTCCTATGGAATTAATGACGATTCTTTTTCTAGTGGCTCAAAAAATGTTTGAAAAAGTTTGCTGATCCGTGTCGATTCCGTTTTAACTACTGTTTTTTAACAAAAGAGTGGATTTTTTAATGAAAAAAATGCTAGTTTTTCTAGATTTGTTTCCCTTCATGAATGAAATGTGGTTCAAACTTTGTATGCAAAATGTTTCGCACGCTGTAAAATTTGAAAACGTTGTAAAAAAAACAGACTTCATTGTAAAAAGAAGCGCTTCATTTCCGAGTACTCGTTAGAAAAAAAACTGAAAATCACATAACTAAGCTGCTTTGGTATGTTTCATTCGTTGCATTAATTGATTATGCCGAGAGATCGTAATGATAAGGTGGAAGCTGAGACGGTTCAGTGTTTGGTGGGATCAATGTCAGACAGTGAGTTTCAATTGTTCACGCCAATAGACATTCGGATGTATGTCTGAATACCGATATCGTCTTATTTTCTTTCCACTGTGTATGTGTGTGTGTGTGTGTGTCTATTCTCTCTTCGATCTCAAGGCAACCAAGTCCGTTGTATTCAATCTTATAAATGTGCTCGAAATAACATGTCTGTTAAGTTGTTATCGACACTTTGCTTCTTATTAAAGGAAACGTGTGTACGGCGCTCTTTTTTTTTATCATGAACACATCTTTCGATACTTTTTTTCCGTTCACTCTTTTTTCTCTCCATCCCCGTCTCGTGATTATATGGAAATGCTTCTAATAACATATGTCCTTCTGTTCATTTGATTTGCCTTTGCGTGAAAAGTGAACGGGGAGTGAAGAAACGGAAATTTTAAAACAAGACTTACGCAGATTTATTCGAGCAAAGCAAAGCAAAGCAAAGCGAAAATAAAGTTGATGGCGTGCAAATAAGAAAATACCGAATGAATTCATTTCAGTTTCGAGAGCATTTTTTATCAAAAACGATGGGAAAAGAAAACGGGCGAAAGTGGAGTCATTTCTCATCAAAAACATCAAAGAGACTTTTGGACGAGCAGCAGCAGCAGCTCGGCTCCATTTTTATCGACTATTTTATATTTGAAGTTGTCAATTACATAGAGACACAGAGATGAAACACCATTTTCGTTTTCTTCTTCTTTACTTTAAACCAAGAGTTGTATTTAAAATTATGTTCATCTGTTCATATTTCATTGGGTTGTTTGCAGCTGCTTGGAGTTTGCTTTCTGACTAACTGCTCGGTTTTAAAAGAAATTAAAATGTCAATCGTTCGTTATCTTCATGGAGGGAAGTAGCTCAGAAAGCAAACGTCAGAAATAGAGCGTGTTGCAATGTGCAAACTTGTCGAAACAAAAGACTGCGTCGAAAAAGTTTGTAAAAACCATTCAACTAAAAACTTCGACTCTTGTTTTTCACGTATACACGCGAGTGATGTGGCAAAAAGTTGTGCAAATGTTTTGATATAGTAGCCACAATGTAATAACTCTTCTCTTCTCTCTCTCTCTCCCATCTTTCTTTTTTCTCTCTCCTGGAATGACGTTTTATTTTACGTTTTCAATATGAGTATGTGTCATACGGTAAAAAGATTAATTAATTTCAGTTTGCCGTTAAAGCTTCAAGAGCCTTTGTCGAGTGAGTGTTTGTGTCAGTGCAAAGCAAAGATGCGATTTCATTTGATTTATTAATTATGAATAATTATGGATATCATTTGCAAAAACTGGGCATAGAAAAGACACAAAATGTACGGACGGAAAATATGCGCTTGTTTATTGTGTGTGATAATTGCGTCTGGACAGCATTCATTAGTCGTGCGTATTGTGTTCACCTGGGTCACAAAACCAAATAATATGTGTGGTTGACATTCAATTTATGCGGTGTGCTTTTCACACTGCATCATCTCCAACAACTACGACGACAGCCGACTGCTGGCGTCTGCTAGATTTAATGAGTAATGATTTCATGTGTGCGTACGTATGTTTGCGATCTGTGTGACGACGGTAACTGGTCACTTGACAAATACCATTTAAATTGGAGCCAATCGTGCAAAACAATGTGGATCAAATCAAAGTGTTCTTCGCCCATGTCAAGAATATCGACTCGATTGCACTAATGAAATCCGTTGGGTATCGGCCGCACATCGCACATGAAATATGACATTTTCGTTTTGTGCGTTTGCTTTTGCTCCGGGAAACTCCTTATCAATCGAAATGAATCTTCTGTGTGTGCCCTTCTCAAATCATTTCCATCTCGGTCGCAAATTCATACGAAAGCGAAGTGAGAGTGAGAGAGAGAGATATGCAATTTTCAGCCGAAATTGCCATTCGTTTTTTTTATACCGTCATAAATCCATGAATTTACATCTTCTATTCATTGAAATGCTGAGAATCGAAAATCGAATCAGGCTCAATGATTACTCAAATTAGTTGTCATTATTTGTCAAACTTTTCTTTTCTACATTCATTCGTTCTTAGTGTAGCTATTGGATGGTTCGAGTATTGAAATTGATTTGCATAAAAACACACGCTTTATGTCTCACCAATTTATTGGCCAAGTGCGCTTCGCTTGATCCATTCAAAGTAAATTTTTTAAGTGACCTAATCGATTGCAATTTGTCACTACCGACAGATGAGCGAGAAGAAAAAACTTCCGCTTTTTGTGCTCTCGAAAATCATCATTTATTAAGTGTCATTGTCCGATATGCTCAAGTGAAAAAAGAAGAAGAAAAACAAGTTCGAATATTAATTTCGAGTAGCTGTACGGAGTGCGTAGGTTTGGCCAAGGGCCAACAAATAGAAAAGACCATTTGCTTCAATTTTTTCAAATGTCCAACAGCTCAAATGCATGCTGTGAAAATAAAATGAGAATACACTTGCACAGCAACAGAGCAATCGTACAAAAGAACGGAGCGAACGAATATGAGAAATTCAACTCTCTTGTTCAACAATCATTTATCAAAATCTTCGTTCATTCAATACACACCGTGTTAAGTAAATTACATTTTGTAATTGTTGTATGATGAGTTCGAACTTCGTCACATTTGCTTTTTTTCTAGTTTTATCTATTACAGTTCTTCTTCTAACGAACCATAACTTAAATACGAACATTGGGTTTTTACTTTTGTCTCTCTCAATAGTTTTTTTTTTAGCAATAGTTCATTCAAATATTCATTAAGTTTGATTGGAAAAGTGCTGATTGGAAACGAACAAGGAGACGAAAAGAACGAATTGAATTTCTGGTAAAACCCGCATATTTTCGAATTTCATTCGGAATGTCGCTAAAGGGGCAAATATCCACGTCAGTGGCACGAATGTCTAACTCAATTTGGCGAATAGCCAAACTTAAACAAGACACCAGTAGTTAACATTTTAGTTGGTAGCATTTAAAAGTCAAACAAAAATGGTAACATTTTAAAACTGAGCCAAAATGAATAGTCACGTTTTTCCTTCGACATTATTCTCCGTGTGTGCCGAAAACAATTACGAAAAGAGACAACACAGTTTGACCCAAAACATTTTCGACTTTTCTCACGCGTAGCACATCCGTTCCGATTTTTATAATTTTTCATTCTGTTCGTTCGCGCCACTTCTCGTTCAATTTTCGAGACCATAATTCATGCAAAATATTCATTTATTTCATGAGGATGAGGCTTTTGTCCTAGCTCTTTGACTGACTGCCACTTGAGAAAATACAAGAAAATTTAAAATTGCCCCAAAAAAAGCTGAAAAAATGTGTGAATAATGCTGGAGCGACTTTATTGCATAAAGTTAATCGAAAAAAGTGAATCGAGTGCTGTTGAAAGAGAAAAAAAAATAAAATTGCGAGAACTTGAATCGAAAAGTTCATTTCGAAAAGCGAACAATAATCCAATTGATAGAATGCGATCAATTAAACAATAAACTTGATAATATTAATTAAACGAAAGAAAAAAAATCGTTTCGAAAATACGTTGAATTTTCTCGAATTTTTAACATAACATGAGAGAGAGAAGAAACAAATCAATGGAAAAAATGCCCGCTATTTACTTTCAATATACGTGCAATTGATCAATCATCATATTGTAGTGCGTTCATTTCCCAATATAAATTTTCGTTGGCGAATACGCGTGCACTCCATCGATATCCACGTGCGCTTGAAATATTGAAAACTAATTGGTTATGGTTTTTTTTTGTTAACGCTTGCGCACGCCATTTTTGATAGATTATTTAAAATCATGTTCAGGAAAAAAAACATGAAAGCAAATAATTTCATTGATAAATTTTTCGACGAAAATATTTTATCGAGAGGGAGAAAAAAAATATAATAAAATTAAATCAGACAGAGATTCACTACACAAACGAAATGAATAAATCATACAGTTTTTATGCAGAATAGGGTCGTTTGAACTCGGACGAAGACAAAAGGAAGAGAGTAAGAGCGAGAACGACGGAAAAATAGGGAAAGAGAGAGAGAGAGAAAGAGAAAGAGAGAGAGAGAGAGAGAGAGAGAGAGAGAGAGAGAGAAAGAGAGAGAGAGAGAGAAGCCGATGGGGCCACCAAGAATGTCGTAATGTCGAGAAAATAAAAACGGCTTGACGCGCGATGATTTTCATGGTCAACGAAAATTGATTTGTTTCGGAAGCCGTATTAAATTCGCCTGATCTATTGATATAGCCCCAAAAACTAGCAGTCGACTCATTGCTGTGCGTGGGATAAGGCAATGTGCCCATTTGTGTGTGCTTTCTCGTTTATCTTTTTTCTTTCGTTTCGTTGTTGCTCTTTTTTTCGAAGCCATTAAAACAATATGTTATTTGGTACACCCAAAATCCTCGTGACTTATCAAAATTTTATAGTTCTCAAGCGGTTGAGATCAGAAGTGAGTGAAACCCTCCGACGGCTATTTCTGTGCATCTGTGTTCTCATGGCTCGATGATATGCGGCACTCTTGACGTACATATTCGCATGAACAAGGAATTTTTGCTAAGATACTTCCGTTGCTTCGTACAAAGGACATGGCTTGCTCTTGTCTCACTCTTGATAGCACGTATCATGTTAAACGGAAAATAATCGTCGACAAAAACTTCGGCACAAAAACTGTATGAATAAAATATAAATATTTTTTGGGCCATTTTCCTGAAACAAATGCGATTTTTTTTTTTGCAACGACGAACACGCAATGAATCACATAACCTGTCCTTTTGCTCTGAACAGGGAAAAGGCAGTGGATGAACGAATGAGATAAAAAGCCTTGAACCGACTTTACAATGCCAACCATAATCATATCAATGAAGACGATACAGAAGAAAGAAACATACTGGCATCTGCATTAAGTATGAGAGAATATTGTGACATTTGAATACGAACCAGATGCAAATATGTAATAACAATAAATAGAGAACTATAAACCGAAATTATTGGGGTCTTACCTTTTGCTGAAAAATAAATGGATTGGACATAATTCGGCTTAGTTTGCTTATGGCCATGCATTAGGCTTTTTTTCTACCGCTCGGTTCCTTCGACTTTTCGCATATTTTTCTTTTGTTCATTTTTTTTCGTTGTTTGATTTGAAGATTGGACAAAGAAGATTCGAAGATTTTTTCGGCTTTTCTTGAGTCAGATCAGTTTATTTTGTTCCAGGTTATTGTTTTTTTAACCATTTGAATTCAACAAAACCATTTCCAGACCAAAAATATACAAAACCACTACAAGTAGCTATTAACCACTGAAATCAGTCCTAACTAATAACAATGCGTTCTTGGGTGGCTGGAATTTGTTAATTTTAATTTATCAAAATTAAACGAGTTGACTAGTGTTGAGTAAAAAATAATAAAAGTTAAATTCAGTCGATAAATTTTAAAGCAAAGCTATTTAATGAAAACCGGATTAAAATGAGTTAACAATAGCTCGATTAACGCGTAATTTGATCCAGCGAATGTTATTCATTGATAAAATTCGGCACTTAATCGGAAATCACCTGATTCAAAATGCCGGCGTTTTTCAATAAAAACCAACAAAACCAACTCGTTTTACCAATGTTGCTATAAATTCGACGGAAAGAGAATTAGCCGCGTGACGTCATTTCTATTGTGTCGGAATCGATATGAGACTCATTCATTAGTTCAATATAAAAAATGACGACATATGAAATAATTCAAAATTGCAACGAAAACCAAAAATGACTGGCATCGTCATTCGTTTGAAACGAATCGTTTCATTAATATGATTTCGATTAAAATCAATACAGGTGCGAATCATCGAACTCTGCGTTAGAGTGTAAAACTCATCGGTTCGGCTCGTTCATTCTCAATCAAACTATTTGCATTGATATCGACAGTCGATAAGTGTATCGGTTGACACGTGCCAATTAACCGGCACTTTGAATGTGCCGCAACAAATGGCTTTGATCGATTAAAATTAATCGAAACGAAAGAAATTTCCAGCCTCATCCCATCAATTCTCAGCCACGCCAAACCAAGCCAAGGTTGTGTTAGAGTTGAAAATTCGAAATTCCATTAAATTATGTGTCGGAATCAAATATATGGTTCCGATTTAGAATCTAATTTGATTGAAGTAATTCATTGATATGAGCAAAATGGCAAGATTTTGGGTAAGGTTGCCGCTATTGTTGGTGGGTTTTCAATTATGAAACTGATAAGTTGTTTAGATCATTTCCCTCATCGTTCATTCACCCGTTCAAAACAATTCATTGAAATTGTGTGCGGCGCAAAACTAGAAAGTGCCGACAATACGCATATTGTTATCCATTCAAAATGATTCCATTTCAATCGCATTTAGTCTCCGTTCCAATACGAAAGAGGGAAAGAATTGTTTGTATTGTGTAATTAAAAGCGGTGTTGTATATGCATATATAGGGCTGTATCATACCCACGCATGCATTGATTGGTCTCGTTGTTTGCTGTCTGGCTGGTTGGCTGACTGGTTGCCTGGATGGAAAATTCAATGGAACGAAGCGCTTCGAAAGTACAAGTGTCGACGAACAATATAATTCGAGACAAAACACACATGATATACCATCCCATGAGCACAAAGTATGTGGCACAATTCTACGAAATATTGCATCAAATCAGTTGATTCAAAATAAACACATCGCGTTTGAGGCTTTTCACTTACATTGAAAATGAAATGTATAATGACTTGACACACACACACACACACATTTAACTTTGTCGGTTTGTTTGCACACGTATTTTTCGAATCAATAACAGCATTCGTACACACAGGCGGACAGGCTGTAAGGTGCAAATGAAAAGTAAATAGAAAATCGATAAGTTCGTAAAATTCATAAATACCGAACCGATAAGTAAAACAAAACATTCCCTTTCTTTCATGCTCAAGCTCATTTACTGTCATCATCGTCGGTGTGCGTTCAGTTTGTGCGGTTGGTTTTCTTGTTGCTCCAGCAAGAAGAAAGAAAATGATTGAAGGCTTATCTTTGTGGTGTGCCGACATTAACGTGGCGCATTGCAAACTTATTACACTTTCGTCTCTTTTGAGGTGCTGACAAAAGCCGAAATGTAGAGCACAACCACCAGCTCAACACACACACACACACACACCGAACGCAAAGTTTGAACAACATTTCATT